>NW_025726807.1:0-106568 GCF_021461385.2 Schistocerca piceifrons | reverse complement strand
TGTGTTGATGCGCAGGCAGACGCGTACAGAGAGACGAGCCCGGTCTGCAGCAGGGTGTGGCCGTGCCGAGTGCAGAGCAGCGGCGGCTCGGTTCGGTTCGGCCCGGCCCGGCCCGGCCCGGCGGGCCGCGCTGTTGTCGCGGACGTGAGCGCCCCCTGGCGGGTGGCCGGAGGCGGCGCGGCGTGTTGGACGTGTGGCTGGTGGCAGTGCACAATTTGCGAGTGGCTGGCGGTGTGGTGTGGCGGTTGGCGCGTCGGGCGACGGAGAGAGAGAGAGAGGGGGAGGAGAGGTATGTGTTGCGGGCGCCCTTTGCTGCGCTGCGTCGTTGCGTGTGCCGTACAGGGCGGGCGCTTGTCGACTGTGTGGGCGGTGTGGCGAATTGGCGTGAAACGGCTGCCGAGAGGTGTGTGGTAGCGAGCCGGTCGGTGTCAGTGCGAAGGGGAATGTGCGTGCGTTTGGCGGTTTCGGTGTGCTTTTTGCGGCGTGAGAGTGGGGAATTAGTGGGGCCGGCTGTTGTGTTGGTTCCTTGTGTCTTGTGTCGCGTAGCTTGATGGCAACGTGGAAGGACGCCGGTTTCGTTTCGAGCCTTGCGTGTGGTTGTCGACGTTGACTGGTTGGCGTGTGCATGTGTGGGTCGCGAGTGCGTTTTGGCTGGCTGTGTGTGTGTGTGTGTGTGTGTGTGTGTGTGTGTGTGTGTTTTGGGGGGGAAGGGGGAGGCGGTGGTGAAAGTGCAGTCGTTGCCACGGGCGCGTCGTCGGGTGGGGCTGGGGCTGTGCGTCGTGGCGGAAAGGTGGTAGGTTGCGGGAAGCGAGCCCGTCGTTGACGGTGTCGCGTGAGTTGTGACTCGAGTGGGGCGCGGGGCGCGGGACAGGAGCAGCGTGCCGCTGCGTCGTGGTCGTCAGCAGAGGCTGTGCGTGTGCTTGTCCTTTTTGTGGGCGGTTCGTGCGAGGCGTTTTTTGTTTCGTGTTGCCCTAGTTGTTAGTTTATTTTTTTTTTGTGTTTGTTATTTTGAGACGACGACTGGTTGGTGGCGTGCGCGCGAAGTGGCGGTGTGCGCTTCCCGTGTCGTTTTGTTTTTGTTTGGTTTTTTGTTTTTGTGTGTTTTTTTTTTGCACTGGGCCCCGGGGGGTGGGTGGTGTGTGTCGATTGCCGGCTGGCGAAAGGTGCGCCATCGGCGGGGTGGGTCGCCGGCACAAGTAGAGGCGGCGGCGTTGTTGCTGTTGTTGTGTGGTGTTTGTTTTGTTCGGCTGTGTCCGGCCGAGCTGTGTTGCGGTGCGTGTGAATGGTGGTGCAAAAGTGCTGGCGTTGGGGCTGCGACTGCGACGGCGGCGAGCCGCGGGCGCGCATGATAGTGATGTTGTGAACAGCGGCTGTGTACGGTAGTGGTGTTGTTGTAGCACGACGTGCATCCGGGCCGGCGCGGAAAGCGCAGTTGCGGGCGGTTGCCCTTCGGTGCCAGCCATGTCGCGTGAGCGGCGGGTTGCTCTGGTGTCGACACGTGGTGCTCTGGGTTGTTGTGTGGTGCCCTTTGGCCGTGGGGGTGGTTCGCGTGTGTCTCGTTCGCGCTCGGTATCTGGTCGTGGTCGTGCTGCTCCCCCGTCTGTCGGCGGTTTTTCGACGTCGTCTGTACGTTTTTGTTCGTTTGCGGCGTGCCTGCCGACGTCGTCCCGTCGCGACCTTTCAACCGAAAGTGTGGCGCCCGAAGGTGAACGAACGTAACCCTGACCTCGGCGCTTTACGCTGAGCCGAGCGAACCGAACCTAACCTGTGGTGTGGCGAGGTGAGCTCAGCCTGTGAGCCCCTAACGTCTACGTAAGGTAAGCTGTCCGGCTGACGCCTCACGTTTGAAACGCTTTTTTTTAACCTAGCACTGACCCCTTAACCTAACGTGTAACCTAACCTAACCTCTGACGCCTGACGTGTTTGAATGCTTAACCTAAGTTTGACGCTTAACCTAACCCAAGTCCCCTTAACCTAACCCACGTCCACCTAACCCTAACCTAACCTAGACGTGTAAACGTAATGTGTAACGCGTAACGTGTAAGGTCGGCTGTCGTGTGTGCTGACGGCAGATTGGGTTGGTCTGTAGATTCGGATTGCGGTTTGCCTCGGTCGAGGGGTTGGGTCGGAAGCGGCGAGGGGCGGCGGCGCCTGTTGCGCAGGCGGCGTCCGTTTGCGGCGGGCAATTGTTGATAAACGGCTGTGAATGTTGGCGGGCGAGAGGAGGAGGACGGCGCGCGATGTGGCCCGACGGCTGCGGGCCGATCGGGAAACGGCGGGAGGGCGACGAAGGCGATGGGGCGGCGGAGGCGCGTTTGCACGGCCGTCATCGCCGCACGCCTCGGCTTGTGTGGCTGTGGCGCCGGCCGCGCTGGCCGGGCTGCCGCGGCGACGGTGTGGGAGTTTTGCCGAAGGTTTGGCCATTGTGGGCGGGTCGTCGGCTGGGGCTGTGGGGGCGTCATTTGGGCGGGGGCGGCGATTCTCGGCGGGCCGACCCAGGCTGTAGCGCGCGGTAGCTGCAGTTTGGCCGTGGTTTGCGGCGCTGCCGTGGCGACTGGTTGGCGACTGTGGTGTGGCTGTGTGTAGCCCCATCCTCGGTGGTTTGAAAGGCGCGGGCGGTTGTGGCGCAGGTTGGGGCTGCTCCGCACAGGCTGTCGGACGTTGGGCGGTAGCAAGCGCGGGAGGCGCGGCGCGGCGGCGCGCAGAGTGGCGGCCGCTCTCTCGGCCGTCCGCGCCCGCCCCGCGACACTGGCTGGGCCTTGTGATTCTCTGCTCTGCTGCTGTGCTGTGCTTGCGTGCCTGCCCTGCCCGTCCGCTCGCTCTCGCTCTCGCTCTCGCTGTGTGTTACGCGCGTCGTCGA
The DNA here is from genome assembly GCF_021461385.2 of Schistocerca piceifrons. Lineage (NCBI taxonomy): Eukaryota > Metazoa > Arthropoda > Insecta > Orthoptera > Acrididae > Schistocerca > Schistocerca piceifrons. The sequence goes on along the minus strand of NW_025726807.1, from coordinate 103,708 downwards.
AATGGCAGTCAGGCGGCTACGAACGAGACTGCTGCGGCACCCGCCGCCACCGGCACTACGAAGAAGGCCAAGTTCTGCGTCGTCTGCGAAGAAGCCGCGCGCCAAGCCTGCGCAACCCGCGCACCTCTGAGATGGTGACGGCCGCCATCAAGAGTCTGAAGGAGCGCGGCGGGTCGTCGCTGCAGGCGATCAAGAAGTACATTGCCGCGCACTACAAGCTGGACGCGAGAAGCTGGCGCCGTTTATCAAGAAGTACCTCAAGTCGGCCGTCGTGGCGGGCGAGCTGGTGCAGACGAAGGGGAAGGGCGCGTCCGGCTCGTTCAAGCTTGCCGGCGCCGGCGGCGGGGGGCGGCCGAGGGCGGCAAGGCTCGTGCTGGCGGTGCCAAGAAGAAGCGCGCCGCTCCGGCCAGCAAGGAGAAGAAGGGCGCCCGTGCGGCCGGCGCAAAGAAGGCTGGTGGCGTGAAGGCGGCGACCGGTCGAAGGCGGGCGCCGCCAAGAAGGCGTCTGCGGCGTCGGCCGCTCCCGCGGGTGCGAAGAAGGCGGCTGCGGCCAAGCCGGCCAAGGCCAAGTCGCCGTCGAAGGCGAAGAAGGCCGCCAAGGTTCCGACGAAGAAGCCGAAGGCGCCGCGCCCGAAGAAGGCGACGACGCCGTCTAAGGCGAAGGCTTCGCCCAAGAAGAAGAAGTAGAGTAGAGGAGAAAGAGATGGGAGAAAGGAAGGGTTTGGCGCTTGACTCCGTCGTCCCCACCCCCCGTCGTCGTCTAGTGGCGCGCAAGAGACGCGCGGCCCAAAACGGCCCTTCTCAGGGCCATCAAAGCACGTCGGGGAAGGTTTTGATTGTCGTGTTGCGTTTGGTGTGGGTGTCTGTCTGTCTGGCGTTTCTGTATGCCCGTGGGGATGCTGTTTGCGTGCCGTGGTGGTTGGATTGCGGGGGTCGGTGGCGGGTGTGGGCGGCGGTAGCGGTAAGCGGTGTTGTTGTTGATTGTCGCCGTGTTTGTGGCGGCGGCCGACGGTTGGTTTTCTGTCACGTTGTTTTGTTTGAATACGTTGGTTGGCTTGCCTGCGTTCGTTCTTCTCGGATGTCTGTCTTGTCTAGTCGTGTCTGGTCTTTGTTGTTTTGTTCCTTTGTGTGTGTGTGTGTGTGTTATGTTTTTGCAACGGGGGGCACGTTGAGATGTGGAAGGAGTCGGCGGGGATTTCGGTGGCGTGTAGAGCGAGCGAGCGCGCCTGCCTGGCCGTTGGCCGTCGGAGTGGAGTGCGGGTTTGTTTTTGTGTTTTCGAAACGAAAGCGGCGGCCGGCCGGCCAGCCACCCGTGCGGTGTGACGTCGGCCGTTGGGTATTGTGCGCTTTGAGCGCCGGGGAGGGATGATGTGTGATTGTTGCGCGCTGCTAAGCAGGCAGGCAGAGTGAGCGGGTGTGGCGGACGGACGGGAAGTGGTGGTTGTTGTTTTTGGGTTGCGGGGCGAGAGGCAGGCGACCGACAAAGTTTGCTCGCGACGGAGAGATGTTAGTGGCCTGAAAAGGGCCGTTTTTGTTTTGTGCGGTGCGGTGCCGCGGCGCGGTTTAGGCGCGCTCGCCGCGGATGCGGCGCGCGAGCTGGATGTCCTTGGGCATGATGGTGACGCGCTTGGCGTGGATTGCGCACAGGTTGGTGTCTTCGAAGAGGCCGACGAGGTAGGCCTCGCTGGCCTCCTGCAGGGCCATGACTGCGGAGCTCTGGAAGCGCAGGTCGGTCTTGAAGTCCTGGGCGATCTCGCGCACTAGGCGCTGGAATGGCAGCTTGCGGATGAGCAGCTCTGTGCTCTTCTGGTAGCGCCTGATTTCTCGCAGGGCGACGGTGCCCGGCCTGTAGCGGTGGGGCTTCTTGACGCCTCCGGTGGCGGGCGCGCTCTTCCTCGCCGCCTTGGTGGCGAGCTGTTTGCGCGGCGCCTTTCCGCCGGTGGACTTGCGGGCCGTTTGCTTTGTGCGGGCCATAGCGGTAGCGGAGCGGCGTGCGTGGAGGTTAGGTGCGGCGCGGCGTCCGGTGCTGCCTTGACAACGGGCCCGCGCGCCTCCGTGCTGCGCTTATATGCCCTCGGTTGCGCGTGGTGGGGGGAGGGCGGGCCAGAGTCTATATAGGGGGGCGGCGGGCGCGCTGGGCGCAGACCGTAGCCGACTCGCCAGCCGCTGCAGCTGCTGTTTGTGCACGTTTTGCTTTGCCCGAGGAAGGAAGGATGACAGGCCGCGGCAAGGGAGGAAAGGGGCTCGGCAAGGGTGGCGCCAAGCGGCACCGCAAGGTGTTGCGCGACAACATCCAGGGCATCACGAAGCCCGCCATCCGCCGCCTGGCTCGCAGGGGCGGCGTGAAGCGCATCTCTGGTCTGATCTACGAGGAGACCCGCGGGGTGCTGAAGGTGTTCCTGGAGAACGTGATCCGCGACGCGGTGACGTACACTGAGCACGCCAAGCGCAAGACTGTGACGGCCATGGACGTGGTGTACGCCCTGAAGAGGCAGGGGCGCACCCTGTACGGTTTCGGCGGTTAGGCTGCGTCGCAGCGGGCGCTGGCCTTCCCGCGGCCGTGCTTGTGGGTGGGAGAGACTAGAAAACGGCCCTTTTCAGGGCCACCACACTGTTCGGAAGTTGAAAAGTGCGAAAGAGTCTGTGTTGTTTGTTTGTTTCTTTCTTTCCGTTTGAGCGACGTGATGTGACTGGGAGGGGAGAAGGAAAGGAAACGTGTCATGTGGCTGGCTGTGTGTGGGAGCTGCTTCGTTTGTGTTTGTTATTGTGTGTCGTTGTATCGATCGCGACGGAGATGGCGGGCTGTGTGTTGTTGTGCGAGAGGCGGTGATTATTTGCTTGCGTGGTTTGGCTCTGTGTGTTTGCGGCGGCGTTGGGGTTTCCGAGGCAAGGCGTGTGGGCACAGGCGGCCGGATCAGCTGTTTCGTTCGTGTCGACGGCCGTTGCGCGCGGGAGTGGAGGGCGGTGTGTCGACACGCCTCCCTGTAACAATGGTCATTATTGCTGCCGTTGTCGTTTGGAAGGCGACTGCGACCGTGCAAAATGAATGTGTGTGTGTGTGTTTGTTGGGCCACACGGGCTGTGTGGACGACAAGATGGCGGACGTGCGCCGGCGGCGGCTGTGCTGTGAAAGTGCAAAGTTAAAACAAAACAAGGTGCGGCGAGGACGACTGAAATTTTGCTTTGGACGTAGGTTTGTGTGGTGGCCCTGAAAAGGGCCGATTGTTGTGGGCCGGGCCGAGCCGAGCCGGCAAAGCGCGTTGCGTGCAGGGGAGCACGCGGCGCTGCGATTGCCTTGGCCTCCTTTAGGCCTTCTTCTCGGTCTTCTTTGGCAGCAGGACGGCCTGGATGTTGGGCAGGACACCACCCTGTGCGATGGTGACGCCCGACAGGAGCTTGTTGAGCTCCTCGTCGTTGCGGATGGCAAGCTGCAGGTGGCGCGGGATGATGCGCGTCTTCTTGTTGTCGCGGGCCGCGTTTCCGGCCAGCTCGAGCACCTCAGCCGCGAGGTACTCCATGACGGCGGCGAGGTAGACGGGCGCCCCGGCGCCGACGCGCTCTGCGTAGTTTCCCTTGCGCAGGAGGCGGTGGATTCTGCCGACCGGGAACTGGAGCCCAGCCCTGCTTGAGCGGGACTTTGACTTGCCCTTGACTTTGCCTCCCTTTCCGCGTCCGGACATGACGATGGGCTAGCGACGGTGCACACGAAACGGAAACGAAAACGACCGGTGCGAGCGGCAGCGAGTCGAGCAGCGGAGTGCGTGCCGGCGCAGCCTCCTACTGCACTTTGATGCTTCCTCTACTTGAGGGTGGCTGCGTGTGGAGTGTGTTGTCCTAGAGACATTTACTCCAACTGGGTTGGGTGATTTTTTTTTTTTTTTTTTTAATTTTTGCTTGTCTTTGTGGTAGGTCTTATTTCTGTAGTGCATTTATTTGTATTACTTAACTGCCCTAATTGGGGGCTGATTTGGATGATGGTGAAGTGATGTGGTTGTTTGATGATTTGGATGATGGTGATATGGTGATGTTAGATGATTTAATGGGTGGTTTGTCTTACTAGTCATAAAAGATCGATTTCGGTCTTTTATGCCTGTCTCTAGTTGGGTCGTATTGTCCCAGCCTGTTGATCAGGTTGTTTGTGGACCTAGATGCTGTGTCATAGAAGGTTTCCGCCAGTTCTTGAAACCTTTCTATTAGTGGCATGACTTCTGCCGCCTCGTGTAGATCGGCCGTTGGGAACCGTGAGGGGACATGTAGCGCTCGTCTCAGCGCCCTGTTTTGTACACGCTGGAGTTTTGCGATGTGAGTTTTGGCAGCATAACCCCAGATGGGGCATGCGTACTCCATGATGGGGCGGATGAGTGAACAGTACACTCTCACACCTATATTTGCTGCCAGCGAGCTTCCTGTATTGAGAACAGGGTACAAGAGGCTCATTCTGGCGCTGGCTTTGAGTCTTAGGTCCTCAATGTGTGGTTTCCATGTGAGGCGTTTGTCAAGTATCACTCCTAGGTATTTGGCCGTTTGCCTCCACGGAAGCTCCTGGCCATTTAGCCTGAGGTGTAGTGGTGGTCTTCTTTGTGGCCCGCGCTTGCCTAATCGGCGGGTTATGAGCATCGCCTGTGTTTTCTCACTATTGATGGTGATGCGCCATTTCTTTGCCCATTGTTCTGTGTCGTTTAGGACTGTCTGTAGTCGTCTGGTGACCAGATCCCTGTTGGCGTTGCGTGTGAAGAACGCTGTATCATCCGCATACTGCGCTGTGTGCACCAGGGGCGCGGTGGGCGTGTCTGCAGTGTATAGACTATACAGGACAGGCCCTAGCACCGAACCCTGGGGCACTCCAGCGCGCACGCGTCTTCTCGTCGAGAATGAAGAGTCAACCCTAACGGAGAAAGTTCTGTTCGAGAGATAGCTTTTCAGTAGTTTGACTATCGTCCCGGGGAAGCCCTGTGTGTATAGTTTGTATAGTAACCCAGTGTGCCATACGGTGTCGAAGGCTTTGGCTACGTCAAGTAGCACTATCCCACAGTAGCCTCTTCGATTGAAAGCTTCGGTTGCTGCTTCGACCACTCTCATGATTTGTTGTGGGGCTGAATGTTTCTGCCTGAAACCGAACTGGAAATTTGGTAGAATTTGCTCTCTTGATATATGTTGCTCGATGGGTATGAGCAGGAGGCGCTCGTAAATTTTACTGAGAGTGGGTAGGAGGCTTATCGGCCTGTGGTGCTGTGGGAATACTGGGTCTTTACCTGGTTTGGCTATCGCGACCACTTCCGCGTGTTTCCAGCACGCTGGAAACTCGCGGGCACGAGATATCTCGTTGAAGACGTCCGCGATGTGTGTGATTGCCAGTGGCGGGAGATGTTTTATTAGTTGGTTCGTGAGCCGGTCGTGGCCTGGGGCCTTTTTGTTGGGGAGAGACTTGATTACTTTTGCCACGTCTTCTGGGGCGAAAAGTGGTGGGTCTTCGTTTTCGTCATCTTCAGCTGCAAGGAAGACTGCAAGCTGTCGACGGACTGTGTTTTCATGGTCTCTATCCTGTGCTTCCGCCGGTTTGAACTGCTGTTCAAATGCGTCGGCGAGCGCGTTGGCCTTGTCAGCTGCGCTGTAGACCATGCCACGCTCGCCGTGCAGCGGCGGCATTCTAGCGCGTCTTTTCGTAAATTGTTTCGTCGCTTGCCATAGGCTGTTATCGTCTACTTTGAGGGCTGAGAGGCGTGCAGACCATTGCTGGTTGCGGTGCTCAGCGAGTGCGGCTTTCAGCTCTCTCTGTAGTCTGTTGAGCAGCCTCCTAGTGTTTGGGTTTCGTGTTATTTTCCACTCCTTTGCGGTCCTGTTTTTGTGCCGAATTTGCGCAAGCAGGTGCTCCGGGAGTCGTATTTGAGGAGGCGGGCCTTCCCGCTGTCGGGGTGTGGCCTCCTCAGCAGCCTGCAGGATCGTGTTAGTGAGGTCTTGAAGCGCCTGCTCTGCTGTATTTGCAGTTGGAGGCGGGGCGCGAGCAATTTCTGATGCGACGTTATCTTGGAATTGCTCCCAGTTTGTGCGTTTGTATGTCGCCTGGTGTTGTGGAAGAGCTACCCACTCTCCCACGTCGACCTCTAGTATAACAGGGTTGTGATCGGAGGACATTCGGTTGACTGTCCTCGCTGTCACGAACCCCGTTATCCTTCTTGTGAGAGCTATATCGAGGACGTCCGGCCTACCTCCGTTCTTTGGGAAGTGAGTCGGCTCCTCTGGGCCCCATATGTCGAATTGTAGATTGCGCGCGAGTCGTTGCAGTTGACGACCTGCTCTGTTAGTGTATCGCGAGTGCCAGTCTGCGTGCTTGGCGTTGAGGTCTCCTCCTACTAGGAGCTTGCCTCTAATCTGCCCTAATGCGGTTATATCTTCCTCTACTAGTAATGGGGTAGGGGGGCGATATACTGCAACGACTGTCAGGGGTCCTGTGGCTGTGGCTATTTCCACTGCCACAGTTTCTAACTGTTGGGTAGCTGGAATATAGACCTGGTGGTGGGGGATCCCTCTTTTGATGAATATGGCTACCCCGCCTCCGGCGGTTAGCCTGTCTTTTCTATAACAATTGTAATTGGGGACTGTCGCTCTTACTCCCGGTTTTAGATGGGTTTCGGCCACCATGCAGACGTCGATATTGACTTCTTTCATGAATTCGCGGAATTCCATGACTTGCCCGACGATTCCGTCGGCGTTGAATATGCTTATTGACAGGCCTTGAATATGTGGGCGTCTATCCATGTTTGGCCGTTGGTGCTGCTGGGGAAATCGCTGAGGGCTGCGATTGCTTGGCTGCCACTTGGAGAGCGGCGAGGATTGGGGTGCTTTATGGGCTCGGGTGCGGCGGCCGGTTGCGCGCGCGCCCCATTGGTCGGCGGCCGCAACAGGGCGAGCTGGTAAAGGTGCGGCGGCGGCTGGCGGCGGGTTTTCCTTGGCCGCTAAGGTAAATACCGGAACTGTCCCCTACAAACTCCTGCAAATAAATTCCCAATTGGGAGATATCCACCCCCTTCCCCGCACCCCAGCAAGAAAAATAATAAATGGTGACCAAACAGAATTACAAAAACCCATGGCTGAAAAGAGTACAACGCATGCTCTATAACAGCCCGCCCTTCTCCATCCGAGAAGGGAATGAAAAGTGCAAAAAAAAAAAAAAAAAAAAAAAAAAAAAAAAAAAAAAAAAAAAAAAATGGCGGCGGGTGCCACTGTGTGGGGAGACGCTGACTAGAGCGGAGCGCTTGCTACTGGTGTTGCTGCTGCCGTACGTTCGTTCGAGATGCCGCCCAAGACTAGCGGGAAGGCCGCCAAGAAGGCTGGCAAGGCGCAGAAGAACATTTCGAAGGGCGACAAGAAGAAGAAGCGCAAGAGGAAGGAGAGCTATGCCATCTACATCTACAAGGTGCTGAAGCAGGTGCACCCTGACACGGGCATCTCGTCGAAGGCGATGAGCATCATGAACAGCTTCGTGAACGACATTTTCGAGCGCATTGCGGCCGAGGCTTCTCGCCTGGCGCACTACAACAAGCGCTCGACCATCACGTCCCGCGAGATCCAGACCGCTGTGCGGCTGTTGCTGCCTGGCGAGCTGGCCAAGCACGCCGTGAGCGAGGGCACGAAGGCGGTGACCAAGTACACGAGCTCCAAGTAAGGAGGTGGCTCTGGAGTGGAAGGAAGGATGGAGAAGGCTCCTCCGTTGCGAGAGCGGCAAAACGGCCCTTTTCAGGGCCACCAACTTGCCTTTTGCGGGAAGGGCGGAATTGTTGTTGTTGTTGTTTGTGTGGACGGCTGTGATGTATGTGTGCATTTTGATTGTGGGTGGGGGGGGGCGCGTCAAAGCGTGTTGCGGGGGACGGCCACGAGGTTGGTCGCCGTGGCGTGGAATGGTGGCACGCCTCGTTGGAGTGGTTTTGACCCATTGGTGGTGGTGTGTGTGTGTTACCTGTCTGCGAGGGGGGACAGTGCGATCGGCGACTTTTGTGTCACCGTAACGACGGCCGTTTGCGGGTTTGTTTTTTGCACATCATACATGGCGAGGGTGAAATGTGAAATGTTTTTGTTTGGTTTTTTTTTGCCGCCCACTATTCCCTTTGCTGTACGCCGAGTTTGACAATGGTGCGACGTAACTGCAGCGTGGAGGTGTGTGAGTGACGTTGAAATTGAACGTGCCATTAAGACGCATTGTTGTTGTATTGTACTGTACGTGTACGGCGACACGCACGATGATGTACCATTCGACTCTGATTTTTGATAGCCGTGTCTGACTGATTGCGTACGACGCACGCACACCGATGTCGTCATTCAAGATGCACGCGTGTCCAGTGCAGTACAGTAAGCGCGACGCTAGACGGCGGCGGCGGCGGCGGCGGCGGCGGCGGCGGTCGTCGTTTGTTTGGCGAATGTCTGTACACGTGTTTGTCTGTGTCCATCCGGTATGTATGTGTTTGTTTGAAAGTGTTTTGTGTGTCGGTGACGTGGTCCGATCCGTCGCCCCCTGAGTAACTGTCGATCGGCGCGATAGACCGGCGTCACGCAACTGAACCGAAGTCTTGGGCACACCCGTCATACTGTTGTACACCGTCGCGCTGAGAACGGTGACGAAAGGTTGACTTTGATCGGTCGAATGTCTGGGCAGAACGTGAGGAATGAGGCAAGAGTGCAAGGAGGGGGGGCAAAAGAGAGAGGAAGGGAAAAAGGGGAGAAACGCATTCGTAGAGCAACGGAACGTTCCCGTGTCGGAGGCGTATTGGAGCCGCACTGAAATGCGTTTAACGGCGGCGCGGCTGCAAGTGTCTGCCGTGGTGAACGTTACCTTTGACGGCTGCATTGGGCTTTGCTTTTGCTTTTGCTTTTGCTTTTGCTTTCGCTTTCGCTTTCGCTTTCCCGGATGTACGTAACGTTTGTTGATATGGTTGTGAGGAAGAGTGTATGACAGTGCCGTGCCGTCCATGTTCGTGTGCCCTCCCATTGTGTGTATGCTATTGTCTGTGTACTTGAATGATGTATGTAGGTGTTAGTGGACATGTTTCACCAGTGGGGGGAAATGGATCGTCGATAGTTGGCGTCACTCTGTCACGGTCGAGATGACGCACCCTCCGTACAGAAAGGTGTCGAGAAAGTGTGTGTGTGTGTGTGCGTCCGTGAATTGGCAGTGTTTGGAGGTGGGCGTGCCCTGCATGTGGCCCGGAAGGCTGTTCGTTTGGCGGTAGTGTTGTGTGGACAGGGGAGGGGCATGCGTAACGCTGCTGGCATGGCATTTCGGGAGATGGGAGGGGGCAAACGAGGAGCGGCGGCCAAAGAAAGGCGGGACGGGGAGGGGCGCGGTGTGGGTGGCTTGCGCCTGTGCTCGGCGTTGTGGTTTGTGCAAAAGAGGAGGAGAAAAACAATGAGTTGCCAGGGAGGGGAGCGGTGTTGTGTTGTGGTTGTCGTGGTGTAGCCGCAGACGCGGCTGTCAGTGAACGTGGCGAGACGGACGGATGCGCGGAGGGGCGGGGGCGGCGCATTTCGCCGGTGCCGTGCCGTGCCGTGCCGTGCCTGACAGCCGCGTGGTCGCTGTGTTGTTGGTGGCGTGGGGGCGAGGAGAGTACCGTACGGGTGTGCTTGTGCGCCGGAAATGGCACACTGCGCCTGCCCGTCTTGGAGGCTGATGGCTGTGGTGTGGAAATGGGGCGCGGTGATGTTGAAGCAGTTGAAGAACAGAAAAGAAACCAAGAAAACGGGAGGCGTGATGCGGCGGTGGTGGTGAGAGCGGGAAAAACAAAACAAACAAAAAAAAAAAACAACAAAAAAAAGAAGGAAAAACAACAAGAAACAAAAAAGAAAACAAAAAGTCTATCAATATTAGAATGTAAATGGAAATGGAAATGGACCCAGGTATAACCTCCCTGCACAAATAGCAGAGAGTCCGATGATAATAGAAATGTGCCAGAATGTTAACGTCCCTACAAAACAAACCCAACGATAATATTAATGAAAGAATGAACCGTATGTAACATTGCAACAGACATAATGAAACCTGATAAATTGTATAAGGGCAGCAGCGTTGACCTTTGGCCCTGTATTCAGAATAAAAAGAGCCAAAGATCGTCACCCCAATGAAAAAGACACTGAAACACGTATGTAACATAGCAGCGATGGCGAGACATTGTAGCATCTGTGACCAGAGAGTTTGCGCTGGACCGCGCGAGTGTTGCGAGCGGTTCTCAGTCAGTCAGTCAGTCAGTCGGTCGGTCGTTGCGAGTCTGTAGGTCTGTCTAGTTGAGGGCTGTACTCTGTCAGTAGTCGTCGCGTGCAGTACGCTAATAGTCGTCATGCAGAGCGGTCGGTCAGTAGTAGCAGCCGAGTGCGGTTGTGTGATGTAGGCGGTCGGCAACACTGGTCAAGATGGTGAATAAGGTATACTGTTAATTAATATAATCATTAGATAATGAACAATTTTATTTATTGTAATTATTCTCCAACAAGTTCCCCAATAATAATTTTTATTTCAAAAGCATTTTTCAAACATTTAATTTTTTATTGAACTGAAGAGTTCGTTGCACTTCACATTTCATTCCACTTCTTTGAAGAAAAATTTCACTAAAATCACAAAAAAAAAAGAGAATATTATTATTTGCAATGCAGTTCCTCCAAGCGCTGCGCAACAAACAAGAGCAGAAATGTGACATCCATTTATTCTGAGGTAAGACTTTAATTCTGATTGTTTTGCACAGGGCCAAAGACCGATATTTCGGTTTAATTGAAGTTTCTTGTCACTGAACGGACTTTTAAATGTTGTGAAGAATTTATATTTGAGTCAGATTGCGAATTTAACATTTTTGTTGCCATTTTCAATACCTCTCATTGTGGGCGAGGTTACAATTAGCGCAATGTCCATTAGCATCCGTAAATAACATTGTCCATTATTTTAAATTTTGCGGGGAGGTTACAACGCACAAAAAAAAAAAAAACAAAACAAAAAATTGCATTTGTATCCGCTCCTCAATTGTAGATACCCCTTACACAGCTGTGTGCAATGAATGAGTGCTGGCTGGTAATTAATTGCACTCCTTGGAGGGAAATGCCATAGGAAGTAGTCTTTAAAAAGTGAATGTTTTTCGTTAAAAGACAAAAGTTACTTTAGAAAAAAGTAATAGTGGGGCTTTTTGTCGTTGAACAAAATAAGTACAATGAACATACGTTATCAGATTTGCGCAAAATGCAGCTTCACACTACCTTTTGATTATAACACAATATACTATACATCGTCCCGAACCGTGACCAGAGTCGCGAGACGAGCAGAGCACGCCGCCGACGCCCGCTCAGTACAACCGTCCACCCGCTACTACTGTCGACCGACTACTACCTCTCCCGACTCGCGCTACAATATATATAACAACTGTTCCTGGCGACCCGGTGCGTGCCACTACTGTCGTCTGGCGCGGTCCAAGCGCCGACTAGCAACGATAAATAACTCTCTGGTCAGACAGAGATGCTGTCATGCCTCGCCATCGCTCTGGTAATGAATACATACGTGTTGCAGCGTGCGTACCACCGGAACACGCAGTGGCGGAGCCAAAGACTGTGTTGTCGAGGTCGAGTGCGAGCGGGAAGAGAGGCAGCGTCGGCACGGAGATGCAAGCGAGCGCGAGACGCACGGGGGCTGCGGCGTGGCGCGTTTGCGGTCGGCGCCTTTGGTGGCAACGGCCGGGACAAGCAGCGGTGTATGGTGTGGTGCGGGGCGGACAGGGGCGGCGGTGGACGGGGAGGAGGCGGCGCGACGACGGCATGGGGGCGAAAACGGGACGGGGGACGGCGGATGTTGAGAGGCGTCACGCGCGGACAGGACACAGACACAGAGACACACAGATTGGAAAGGGAGGGTGCGCGGTAATAGTTGGGAATGTGCGTACCGTGCGGGACGGGAGTGGGCGAGGAACACGGTCGTGGCCCCTGTTTTGGGTGCGTGTGATGACGTCGGTGTGTTGTGGGAAGGGAAGGTGCTGTGGCGGCGGCGCGTAATGGGCGTAGGCCGAAAAGAGAAAGGAACGTCGGCAGTGTGTTGGCAAGCGTCGGTTCGACTGCGACGTTGATGGGCAGGGCAGGGCGAGGTTAATGGTGGTAGGAGTAGGCGTGTGGGCGCACAAAATCTGCCGCTGCAGGCGGTGCCGTAACCGCCATGGCGGGAAGGAGAGAGGGCCAAAGAAAGAAAGAAAGAAAGAAAGAAGAAAACAAAAAAAAAAAAAAAAAAGGAGGAGGGGGGGGCGAAAGTGGAGAGGCGGTGGTGTGAGAAGGGCGGGGGCGGAAGGAAGGCAGGAAGGACAAGAGGCGAGGCGACGGCTTGCTTTGTGTATCGGTCGGTCTCTGGCTATGCTTCGTTTTCTGCAGCAGGGTCGGTGCGCGGCGTGGCTCGCGGCAGTGGGAACGCCTGGCGGCTGGACGGCCAGCAATGCGGTTGGATGGGCGGCCACAGCACCGCACCTGTGCCCGAGGAGGAGACGCTGGCGGCGGGCCCTGAGGTGAGGCCGGCTCGGCTCGGCTGGGGCTGTGGATGTGTAGGTGTGCGCCGCTGCTGCAACAACGAGTAAAACGCGAGAAGAAGGGATGGCGGTAGAGAGAGGAAAAAAAAAGGTCGTGTTGTGTTGATGCGCAGGCAGACGCGTACAGAGAGACGAGCCCGGTCTGCAGCAGGGTGTGGCCGTGCCGAGTGCAGAACAGCGGCGGCTCGGTTCGGTTCGGCCCGGCCCGGCCCGGCCCGGCGGGCCGCGCTGTTGTCGCGGACGTGAGCGCCCCCTGGCGGGTGGCCGGAGGCGGCGCGGCGTGTTGGACGTGTGGCTGGTGGCAGTGCACAATTTGCGAGTGGCTGGCGGTGTGGTGTGGCGGTTGGCGCGTCGGGCGGCGGAGAGAGAGAGAGAGGGGGAGGAGAGGTATGTGTTGCGGGCGCCCTTTGCTGCGCTGCGTCGTTGCGTGTGCCGTACAGGGCGGGCGCTTGTCGACTGTGTGGGCGGTGTGGCGAATTGGCGTGAAACGGCTGCCGAGAGGTGTGTGGTAGCGAGCCGGTCGGTGTCAGTGCGAAGGGGAATGTGCGTGCGTTTGGCGGTTTCGGTGTGCTTTTTGCGGCGTGAGAGTGGGGAATTAGTGGGGCCGGCTGTTGTGTTGGTTCCTTGTGTCTTGTGTCGCGTAGCTTGATGGCAACGTGGAAGGACGCCGGTTTCGTTTCGAGCCTTGCGTGTGGTTGTCGACGTTGACTGGTTGGCGTGTGCATGTGTGGGTCGCGAGTGCGTTTTTGGCTGGCTGTGTGTGTGTGTGTGTGTGTGTGTGTGTGTTTTGGGGGGGAAGGGGGAGGCGGTGGTGAAAGTGCAGTCGTTGCCACGGGCGCGTCGTCGGGTGGGGCTGGGGCTGTGCGTCGTGGCGGAAAGGTGGTAGGTTGCGGGAAGCGAGCCCGTCGTTGACGGTGTCGCGTGAGTTGTGACTCGAGTGGGGCGCGGGGCGCGGGACAGGAGCAGCGTGCCGCTGCGTCGTGGTCGTCAGCAGAGGCTGTGCGTGTGCTTGTCCTTTTTGTGGGCGGTTCGTGCGAGGCGTTTTTTGTTTCGTGTTGCCCTAGTTGTTAGTTTATTTTTTTTTTGTGTTTGTTATTTTGAGACGACGACTGGTTGGTGGCGTGCGCGCGAAGTGGCGGTGTGCGCTTCCCGTGTCGTTTTGTTTTTGTTTGGTTTTTTTTGTTTTTGTGTGTTTTTTTTTTGCACTGGGCCCCGGGGGGTGGGTGGGTGCGTGTGTGTCGATTGCCGGCTGGCGAAAGGTGCGCCATCGGCGGGGTGGGTCGCCGGCACAAGTAGAGGCGGCGGCGTTGTTGCTGTTGTTGTGTGGTGTTTGTTTTGTTCGGCTGTGTCGGCGAGCTGTGTTGCGGTGCGTGTGAATGGTGGTGCAAAAGTGCTGGCGTTGGGGCTGCGACTGCGACGGCGGCGAGCCGCGGGCGCGCATGATAGTGATGTTGTGAACAGCGGCTGTGTACGGTAGTGGTGTTGTTGTAGCACGACGTGCATCCGGGCCGGCGCGGAAAGCGCAGTTGCGGGCGGTTGCCCTTCGGTGCCAGCCATGTCGCGTGAGCGGCGGGTTGCTCTGGTGTCGACACGTGGTGCTCTGGGTTGTTGTGTGGTGCCCTTTGGCCGGTGGGGGTGGTTCGCGTGTGTCTCGTTCGCGCTCGGTATCTGGTCGTGGTCGTGCTGCTCCCCCGTCTGTCGGCGGTTTTCGACGTCGTCTGTACGTTTTTGTTCGTTTGCGGCGTGCCTGCCGACGTCGTCCCGTCGCGACCTTTCAACCGAAAGTGTGGCGCCCGAAGGTGAACGAACGTAACCCTGACCTCGGCGCTTTACGCTGAGCCGAGCGAACCGAACCTAACCTGTGGTGTGGCGAGGTGAGCTCAGCCTGTGAGCCCCTAACGTCTACGTAAGGTAAGCTGTCCGGCTGACGCCTCACGTTTGAACGCTTTTTTTTAACCTAGCACTGACCCCTTAACCTAACGTGTAACCTAACCTAACCTCTGACGCCTGACGTGTTTGAATGCTTAACCTAAGTTTGACGCTTAACCTAACCCAAGTCCCCTTAACCTAACCCACGTCCACCTAACCCTAACCTAACCTAGACGTGTAAACGTAATGTGTAACGCGTAACGTGTAAGGTCGGCTGTCGTGTGTGCTGACGGCAGATTGGGTTGGTCTGTAGATTCGGATTGCGGTTTGCCTCGGTCGAGGGGTTGGGTCGGAAGCGGCGAGGGGCGGCGGCGCCTGTTGCGCAGGCGGCGTCCGTTTGCGGCGGGCAATTGTTGATAAACGGCTGTGAATGTTGGCGGGCGAGAGGAGGAGGACGGCGCGCGATGTGGCCCGACGGCTGCGGGCCGATCGGGAAACGGCGGGAGGGCGACGGAAGGCGATGGGGCGGCGGAGGCGCGTTTGCACGGCCGTCATCGCCGCACGCCTCGGCTTGTGTGGCTGTGGCGCCGGCCGCGCTGGCCGGGCTGCCGCGGCGACGGTGTGGGAGTTTTGCCGAAGGTTTGGCCATTGTGGCGGGTCGTCGGCTGGGGCTGTGGGGGCGGCATTTGGGCGGGGGCGGCGATTCTCGGCGGGCCGACCCAGGCTGTAGCGCGCGGTAGCTGCAGTTTGGCCGTGGTTTGCGGCGCTGCCGTGGCGACTGGTTGGCGACTGTGGTGTGGCTGTGTGTAGCCCCATCCTCGGTGGTTTGAAAGGCGCGGGCGGTTGTGGCGCAGGTTTGGGGCTGCTCCGCACAGGCTGTCGGACGTTGGGCGGTAGCAAGCGCGGGAGGCGCGGCGCGGCGGCGCGCAGAGTGGCGGCCGCTCTCTCGGCCGTCCGCGCCCGCCCGCGACACTGGCTGGGCCTTGTGATTCTCTGCTCTGCTGCTGTGCTGTGCTTGCGTGCCTGCCTGCCGTCCCGCTCGCTCTCGCTCTCGCTCTCGCTGTGTGTTACGCGCGTCGTCGAAATGGCAGATCAGGCGGCTACGAACGAGACTGCTGCGGCACCCGCCGCCACCGGCACTACGAAGAAGGCCAAGTCTGCGTCGTCTGCGAAGAAGCCGCGCGCCAAGCCTGCGCACCCGCGCACCTCTGAGATGGTGACGGCCGCCATCAAGAGTCTGAAGGAGCGCGGCGGGTCGTCGCTGCAGGCGATCAAGAAGTACATTGCCGCGCACTACAAGCTGGACGCGGAGAAGCTGGCGCCGTTTATCAAGAAGTACCTCAAGTCGGCCGTCGTGGCGGGCGAGCTGGTGCAGACGAAGGGGAAGGGCGCGTCCGGCTCGTTCAAGCTTGCCGGCGCCGGCGGCGGGGGGGCGGCCGAGGGCGGCAAGGCTCGTGCTGGCGGTGCCAAGAAGAAGCGCGCCGCTCCGGCCAGCAAGGAGAAGAAGGGCGCCCGTGCGGCCGGCGCAAAGAAGGCTGGTGGCGTGAAGGCGGCGACCGGTCGGAAGGCGGGCGCCGCCAAGAAGGCGTCTGCGGCGTCGGCCGCTCCCGCGGGTGCGAAGAAGGCGGCTGCGGCCAAGCCGGCCAAGGCCAAGTCGCCGTCGAAGGCGAAGAAGGCCGCCAAGGTTCCGACGAAAAAGCCGAAGGCGCCGCGCCCGAAGAAGGCGACGACGCCGTCTAAGGCGAAGGCTTCGCCCAAGAAGAAGAAGTAGAGTAGAGGAGAAAGAGATGGGAGAAAGGAAGGGTTTGGCGCTTGACTCCGTCGTCCCCACCCCCCGTCGTCGTCTAGTGGCGCGCAAGAGACGCGCGGCCCAAAACGGCCCTTCTCAGGGCCATCAAAGCACGTCGGGGAAGGTTTTGATTGTCGTGTTGCGTTTGGTGTGGGTGTCTGTCTGTCTGGCGTTTCTGTATGCCCGTGGGGATGCTGTTTGCGTGCCGTGGTGGTTGGATTGCGGGGGTCGGTGGCGGGTGTGGGCGGCGGTAGCGGTAAGCGGTTTTGTTGTTGATTGTCGCCGTGTTTGTGGCGGCGGCCGACGGTTGGTTTTCTGTCACGTTGTTTTGTTTGAATACGTTGGTTGGCTTGCCTGCGTTCGTTCTTCTCGGATGTCTGTCTTGTCTAGTCGTGTCTGGTCTTTGTTGTTTTGTTCCTTTGTGTGTGTGTGTGTGTGTTATGTTTTGCAACGGGGGGCACGTTGAGATGTGGAAGGAGTCGGCGGGGATTTCGGTGGCGTGTAGAGCGAGCGAGCGCGCCTGCCTGGCCGTTGGCCGTCGGAGTGGAGTGCGGGTTTGTTTTTGTGTTTTCGAAACGAAAGCGGCGGCCGGCCGGCCAGCCACCCGTGCGGTGTGACGTCGGCCGTTGGGTATTGTGCGCTTTGAGCGCCGGGGAGGGATGATGTGTGATTGTTGCGCGCTGCTAAGCAGGCAGGCAGAGTGAGCGGGTGTGGCGGACGGACGGGAAGTGGTGGTTGTTGTTTTTGGGTTGCGGGGCGAGAGGCAGGCGACCGACAAAGTTTGCTCGCGACGGAGAGATGTTAGTGGCCCTGAAAAGGGCCGTTTTTGTTTGTGCGGTGCGGTGCCGCGGCGCGGTTTAGGCGCGCTCGCCGCGGATGCGGCGCGCGAGCTGGATGTCCTTGGGCATGATGGTGACGCGCTTGGCGTGGATTGCGCACAGGTTGGTGTCTTCGAAGAGGCCGACGAGGTAGGCCTCGCTGGCCTCCTGCAGGGCCATGACTGCGGAGCTCTGGAAGCGCAGGTCGGTCTTGAAGTCCTGGGCGATCTCGCGCACTAGGCGCTGGAATGGCAGCTTGCGGATGAGCAGCTCTGTGCTCTTCTGGTAGCGCCTGATTTCTCGCAGGGCGACGGTGCCCGGCCTGTAGCGGTGGGGCTTCTTGACGCCTCCGGTGGCGGGCGCGCTCTTCCTCGCCGCCTTGGTGGCGAGCTGTTTGCGCGGCGCCTTTCCGCCGGTGGACTTGCGGGCCGTTTGCTTTGTGCGGGCCATAGCGGTAGCGGAGCGGCGTGCGTGGAGGTTAGGTGCGGCGCGGCGTCCGGTGCTGCCTTGACAACGGGCCCGCGCGCCTCCGTGCTGCGCTTATATGCCCTCGGTTGCGCGTGGTGGGGGGAGGGCGGGCCAGAGTCTATATAGGGGGGCGGCGGGCGCGCTGGGCGCAGACCGTAGCCGACTCGCCAGCCGCTGCAGCTGCTGTTTGTGCACGTTTTGCTTTGCCCGAGGAAGGAAGGATGACAGGCCGCGGCAAGGGAGGAAAGGGGCTCGGCAAGGGTGGCGCCAAGCGGCACCGCAAGGTGTTGCGCGACAACATCCAGGGCATCACGAAGCCCGCCATCCGCCGCCTGGCTCGCAGGGGCGGCGTGAAGCGCATCTCTGGTCTGATCTACGAGGAGACCCGCGGGGTGCTGAAGGTGTTCCTGGAGAACGTGATCCGCGACGCGGTGACGTACACTGAGCACGCCAAGCGCAAGACTGTGACGGCCATGGACGTGGTGTACGCCCTGAAGAGGCAGGGGCGCACCCTGTACGGTTTCGGCGGTTAGGCTGCGTCGCAGCGGGCGCTGGCCTTCCCGCGGCCGTGCTTGTGGGTGGGAGAGACTAGAAAACGGCCCTTTTCAGGGCCACCACACTGTTCGGAAGTTGAAAAGTGCGAAAGAGTCTGTGTTGTTTGTTTGTTTCTTTCTTTCCGTTTGAGCGACGTGATGTGACTGGGAGGGGAGAAGGAAAGGAAACGTGTCATGTGGCTGGCTGTGTGTGGGAGCTGCTTCGTTTGTGTTTGTTATTGTGTGTCGTTGTATCGATCGCGACGGAGATGGCGGGCTGTGTGTTGTTGTGCGAGAGGCGGTGATTATTTGCTTGCGTGGTTTGGCTCTGTGTGTTTGCGGCGGCGTTGGGGTTTCCGAGGCAAGGCGTGTGGGCACAGGCGGCCGGATCAGCTGTTTCGTTCGTGTCGACGGCCGTTGCGCGCGGGAGTGGAGGGCGGTGTGTCGACACGCCTCCCTGTAACAATGGTCATTATTGCTGCCGTTGTCGTTTGGAAGGCGACTGCGACCGTGCAAAATGAATGTGTGTGTGTGTGTTTGTTGGGCCACACGGGCTGTGTGGACGACAAGATGGCGGACGTGCGCCGGCGGCGGCTGTGCTGTGAAAGTGCAAAGTTAAAACAAAACAAGGTGCGGCGAGGACGACTGAAATTTTGCTTTGGACGTAGGTTTGTGTGGTGGCCCTGAAAAGGGCCGATTGTTGTGGGCCGGGCCGAGCCGAGCCGGCAAAGCGCGTTGCGTGCAGGGGAGCACGCGGCGCTGCGATTGCCTTGGCCTCCTTTAGGCCTTCTTCTCGGTCTTCTTTGGCAGCAGGACGGCCTGGATGTTGGGCAGGACACCACCCTGTGCGATGGTGACGCCCGACAGGAGCTTGTTGAGCTCCTCGTCGTTGCGGATGGCAAGCTGCAGGTGGCGCGGGATGATGCGCGTCTTCTTGTTGTCGCGGGCCGCGTTTCCGGCCAGCTCGAGCACCTCAGCCGCGAGGTACTCCATGACGGCGGCGAGGTAGACGGGCGCCCCGGCGCCGACGCGCTCTGCGTAGTTTCCCTTGCGCAGGAGGCGGTGGATTCTGCCGACCGGGAACTGGAGCCCAGCCCTGCTTGAGCGGGACTTTGACTTGCCCTTGACTTTGCCTCCCTTTCCGCGTCCGGACATGGCGATGGGCTAGCGACGGTGCACACGAAACGGAAACGAAAACGACCGGTGCGAGCGGCAGCGAGTCGAGCAGCGGAGTGCGTGCCGGCGCAGTCTTCAGTCTTCAGTCTTCGAGATCACGGACTTCCTCGGTCCGGTGGTGACGGAGGCTAAGCAGCGATGCTGCTGTTCCTCCTTAAACTGCTCAGGTGTTGTCAGGGTGGCCTCTCGATGGGGTGGGCCTCTTGCTACTTCGCTGGTTTGACTGGCGAAGTAGACGGTTTCTGGCATAATACATGCATGAAGTCTGGATTCTGTTCAATGAATCGGTTCATTCCTTCCATAGTGAAGTTCTTCTCGAGCTCTTGGAATTGCTGGTATGCTGGATGCTGTTGTATTTCTGGGCGAACATCCCCAGCCGCCGCGCCCCAGGCTGAGACCACAAAGATGTGTTCCCAGTCCGCGGGCGTGAAGACAGGGTGTTGATTGATGATGGCCAGGTCCTTCCTCGATACCAGTCCCCTAAGACCCTTGTTGTTCCTCACTGGTCCGTAAGGCTGGTGAGGAAGGGCCGGTTTCGTCCTGTCGGGCGGAGTAAATGGGTAGGGGTTGTCAAAGTGCGGGTAGGTGCCGTCCCGAAGAGACGCGGCGATCTTCTGCAGCACAGGCCGAACGCTGTGCTCCGTGGGGAGCGGCAGGCATTCAGTCACCGTCTCAGCAAGTGGTGCTGTCACAGTGTGCGTCTCTTCGTCGTGTGCCCGCGGCTCGACCTCCCCGTCGGGAGGGAGAGCAGGCTGCTCCACTTCAATGTCCATGGGTGCTTCCGGTCCGCCCGTCACGTTGACTGGCGGCGCTGGTGGCTCCGTTTGAGTGGAGGCGTCAACCCCCGCTGACCGACTCGCAGTGGAGCTGGCGGTGGGAGTAGCCGTCTTCCTAAGGACCCGCAGCTCCTCACGCAGCTGTTGCAGCTGGCGGTGAACAGCCGCGAGTTCCTCCCTCATGGCGGCCCTCTCGGCCGCGAGCGCGGTGTGGAAGGCGGCTAGTGCGTCGTCCGTGGCGGCTTCGCGGCGGCACGATCCACCACCCTCGCGGGAGCGGGGGGGTGGGGCGTCCGTCTCGACGCCACGTGCCGTTGCAGGGCGTCGGCGGCTGGCGGCGGGTGCCACTGTGTGGGGAGACGCTGACTAGAGCGGAGCGCTTGCTACTGGTGTTGCTGCTGCCGTACGTTCGTTCGAGATGCCGCCCAAGACTAGCGGGAAGGCCGCCAAGAAGGCTGGCAAGGCGCAGAAGAACATTTCGAAGGGCGACAAGAAGAAGAAGCGCAAGAGGAAGGAGAGCTATGCCATCTACATCTACAAGGTGCTGAAGCAGGTGCACCCTGACACGGGCATCTCGTCGAAGGCGATGAGCATCATGAACAGCTTCGTGAACGACATTTTCGAGCGCATTGCGGCCGAGGCTTCTCGCCTGGCGCACTACAACAAGCGCTCGACCATCACGTCCCGCGAGATCCAGACCGCTGTGCGGCTGTTGCTGCCTGGCGAGCTGGCCAAGCACGCCGTGAGCGAGGGCACGAAGGCGGTGACCAAGTACACGAGCTCCAAGTAAGGAGGTGGCTCTGGAGTGGAAGGAAGGATGGAGAAGGCTCCTCCGTTGCGAGAGCGGCAAAACGGCCCTTTTCAGGGCCACCAACTTGCCTTTTGCGGGAAGGGCGGAATTGTTGTTGTTGTTGTTTGTGTGGACGGCTGTGATGTATGTGTGCATTTTGATTGTGGGTGGGGGGGGGCGCGTCAAAGCGTGTTGCGGGGGACGGCCACGAGGTTGGTCGCCGTGGCGTGGAATGGTGGCACGCCTCGTTGGAGTGGTTTTGACCCATTGGTGGTGGTGTGTGTGTGTTACCTGTCTGCGAGGGGGGACAGTGCGATCGGCGACTTTTGTGTCACCGTAACGACGGCCGTTTGCGGGTTTGTTTTTTGCACATCATACATGGCGAGGGTGAAATGTGAAATGTTTTTGTTTGGTTTTTTTTTGCCGCCCACTATTCCCTTTGCTGTACGCCGAGTTTGACAATGGTGCGACGTAACTGCAGCGTGGAGGTGTGTGAGTGACGTTGAAATTGAACGTGCCATTAAGACGCATTGTTGTTGTATTGTACTGTACGTGTACGGCGACACGCACGATGATGTACCATTCGACTCTGATTTTTGATAGCCGTGTCTGACTGATTGCGTACGACGCACGCACACCGATGTCGTCATTCAAGATGCACGCGTGTCCAGTGCAGTACAGTAAGCGCGACGCTAGACGGCGGCGGCGGCGGCGGCGGCGGTCGTCGTTTGTTTGGCGAATGTCTGTACACGTGTTTGTCTGTGTCCATCCGGTATGTATGTGTTTGTTTGAAAGTGTTTTGTGTGTCGGTGACGTGGTCCGATCCGTCGCCCCCTGAGTAACTGTCGATCGGCGCGATAGACCGGCGTCACGCAACTGAACCGAAGTCTTGGGCACACCCGTCATACTGTTGTACACCGTCGCGCTGAGAACGGTGACGAAAGGTTGACTTTGATCGGTCGAATGTCTGGGCAGAACGTGAGGAATGAGGCAAG
The DNA here is from genome assembly GCF_021461385.2 of Schistocerca piceifrons. Lineage (NCBI taxonomy): Eukaryota > Metazoa > Arthropoda > Insecta > Orthoptera > Acrididae > Schistocerca > Schistocerca piceifrons. The sequence goes on along the minus strand of NW_025726807.1, from coordinate 81,965 downwards.
AGTGCAAGGAGGGGGGGCAAAAGAGAGAGGAAGGGAAAAAGGGGAGAAACGCATTCGTAGAGCAACGGAACGTTCCCGTGTCGGAGGCGTATTGGAGCCGCACTGAAATGCGTTTAACGGCGGCGCGGCTGCAAGTGTCTGCCGTGGTGAACGTTACCTTTGACGGCTGCATTGGGCTTTGCTTTTGCTTTTGCTTTTGCTTTCGCTTTCGCTTTCGCTTTCCCGGATGTACGTAACGTTTGTTGATATGGTTCTGAGGAAGAGTGTATGACAGTGCCGTGCCGTCCATGTTCGTGTGCCCTCCCATTGTGTGTATGCTATTGTCTGTGTACTTGAATGATGTATGTAGGTGTTAGTGGACATGTTTCACCAGTGGGGGGAAATGGATCGTCGATAGTTGGCGTCACTCTGTCACGGTCGAGATGACGCACCCTCCGTACAGAAAGGTGTCGAGAAAGTGTGTGTGTGTGTGTGCGTCCGTGAATTGGCAGTGTTTGGAGGTGGGCGTGCCCTGCATGTGGCCCGGAAGGCTGTTCGTTTGGCGGTAGTGTTGTGTGGACAGGGGAGGGGCATGCGTAACGCTGCTGGCATGGCATTTCGGGAGATGGGAGGGGGCAAACGAGGAGCGGCGGCCAAAGAAAGGCGGGACGGGGAGGGGCGCGGTGTGGGTGGCTTGCGCCTGTGCTCGGCGTTGTGGTTTGTGCAAAAGAGGAGGAGAAAAACAATGAGTTGCCAGGGAGGGGAGCGGTGTTGTGTTGTGGTTGTCGTGGTGTAGCCGCAGACGCGGCTGTCAGTGAACGTGGCGAGACGGACGGATGCGCGGAGGGGCGGGGGCGGCGCATTTCGCCGGTGCCGTGCCGTGCCGTGCCGTGCCTGACAGCCGCGTGGTCGCTGTGTTGTTGGTGGCGTGGGGGCGAGGAGAGTACCGTACGGGTGTGCTTGTGCGCCGGAAATGGCACACTGCGCCTGCCCGTCTTGGAGGCTGATGGCTGTGGTGTGGAAATGGGGCGCGGTGATGTTGAAGCAGTTGAAGAACAGAAAAGAAACCAAGAAAACGGGAGGCGTGATGCGGCGGTGGTGGTGAGAGCGGGAAAAACAAAACAAACAAAAAAAAAACAACAAAAAAAAGAAGGAAAAACAACAAGAAACAAAAAAGAAAACAAAAAGTCTATCAATATTAGAATGTAAATGGAAATGGAAATGGACCCAGGTATAACCTCCCTGCACAAATAGCAGAGAGTCCGATGATAATAGAAATGTGCCAGAATGTTAACGTCCCTACAAAACAAACCCAACGATAATATTAATGAAAGAATGAACCGTATGTAACATTGCAACAGACATAATGAAACCTGATAAATTGTATAAGGGCAGCAGCGTTGACCTTTGGCCCTGTATTCAGAATAAAAAGAGCCAAAGATCGTCACCCCAATGAAAAAGACACTGAAACACGTATGTAACATAGCAGCGATGGCGAGACATTGTAGCATCTGTGACCAGAGAGTTTGCGCTGGACCGCGCGAGTGTTGCGAGCGGTTCTCAGTCAGTCAGTCAGTCAGTCGGTCGGTCGTTGCGAGTCTGTAGGTCTGTCTAGTTGAGGGCTGTACTCTGTCAGTAGTCGTCGCGTGCAGTACGCTAATAGTCGTCATGCAGAGCGGTCGGTCAGTAGTAGCAGCCGAGTGCGGTTGTGTGATGTAGGCGGTCGGCAACACTGGTCAAGATGGTGAATAAGGTATACTGTTAATTAATATAATCATTAGATAATGAACAATTTTATTTATTGTAATTATTCTCCAACAAGTTCCCCAATAATAATTTTTATTTCAAAAGCATTTTTCAAACATTTAATTTTTTATTGAACTGAAGAGTTCGTTGCACTTCACATTTCATTCCACTTCTTTGAAGAAAAATTTCACTAAAATCACAAAAAAAAAAGAGAATATTATTATTTGCAATGCAGTTCCTCCAAGCGCTGCGCAACAAACAAGAGCAGAAATGTGACATCCATTTATTCTGAGGTAAGACTTTAATTCTGATTGTTTTGCACAGGGCCAAAGACCGATATTTCGGTTTAATTGAAGTTTCTTGTCACTGAACGGACTTTTAAATGTTGTGAAGAATTTATATTTGAGTCAGATTGCGAATTTAACATTTTTGTTGCCATTTTCAATACCTCTCATTGTGGGCGAGGTTACAATTAGCGCAATGTCCATTAGCATCCGTAAATAACATTGTCCATTATTTTAAATTTTGCGGGGAGGTTACAACGCACAAAAAAAAAAAAAACAAAACAAAAAATTGCATTTGTATCCGCTCCTCAATTGTAGATACCCCTTACACAGCTGTGTGCAATGAATGAGTGCTGGCTGGTAATTAATTGCACTCCTTGGAGGGAAATGCCATAGGAAGTAGTCTTTAAAAAGTGAATGTTTTTCGTTAAAAGACAAAAGTTACTTTAGAAAAAAGTAATAGTGGGGCTTTTTGTCGTTGAACAAAATAAGTACAATGAACATACGTTATCAGATTTGCGCAAAATGCAGCTTCACACTACCTTTTGATTATAACACAATATACTATACATCGTCCCGAACCGTGACCAGAGTCGCGAGACGAGCAGAGCACGCCGCCGACGCCCGCTCAGTACAACCGTCCACCCGCTACTACTGTCGACCGACTACTACCTCTCCCGACTCGCGCTACAATATATATAACAACTGTTCCTGGCGACCCGGTGCGTGCCACTACTGTCGTCTGGCGCGGTCCAAGCGCCGACTAGCAACGATAAATAACTCTCTGGTCAGACAGAGATGCTGTCATGCCTCGCCATCGCTCTGGTAATGAATACATACGTGTTGCAGCGTGCGTACCACCGGAACACGCAGTGGCGGAGCCAAAGACTGTGTTGTCGAGGTCGAGTGCGAGCGGGAAGAGAGGCAGCGTCGGCACGGAGATGCAAGCGAGCGCGAGACGCACGGGGGCTGCGGCGTGGCGCGTTTGCGGTCGGCGCCTTTGGTGGCAACGGCCGGGACAAGCAGCGGTGTATGGTGTGGTGCGGGGCGGACAGGGGCGGCGGTGGACGGGGAGGAGGCGGCGCGACGACGGCATGGGGGCGAAAACGGGACGGGGGACGGCGGATGTTGAGAGGCGTCACGCGCGGACAGGACACAGACACAGAGACACACAGATTGGAAAGGGAGGGTGCGCGGTAATAGTTGGGAATGTGCGTACCGTGCGGGACGGGAGTGGGCGAGGAACACGGTCGTGGCCCCTGTTTTGGGTGCGTGTGATGACGTCGGTGTGTTGTGGGAAGGGAAGGTGCTGTGGCGGCGGCGCGTAATGGGCGTAGGCCGAAAAGAGAAAGGAACGTCGGCAGTGTGTTGGCAAGCGTCGGTTCGACTGCGACGTTGATGGGCAGGGCAGGGCGAGGTTAATGGTGGTAGGAGTAGGCGTGTGGGCGCACAAAATCTGCCGCTGCAGGCGGTGCCGTAACCGCCATGGCGGGAAGGAGAGAGGGCCAAAGAAAGAAAGAAAGAAAGAAAGAAGAAAACAAAAAAAAAAAAAAAAAAGGAGGAGGGGGGGGCGAAAGTGGAGAGGCGGTGGTGTGAGAAGGGCGGGGGCGGAAGGAAGGCAGGAAGGACAAGAGGCGAGGCGACGGCTTGCTTTGTGTATCGGTCGGTCTCTGGCTATGCTTCGTTTTCTGCAGCAGGGTCGGTGCGCGGCGTGGCTCGCGGCAGTGGGAACGCCTGGCGGCTGGACGGCCAGCAATGCGGTTGGATGGGCGGCCACAGCACCGCACCTGTGCCCGAGGAGGAGACGCTGGCGGCGGGCCCTGAGGTGAGGCCGGCTCGGCTCGGCTGGGGCTGTGGATGTGTAGGTGTGCGCCGCTGCTGCAACAACGAGTAAAACGCGAGAAGAAGGGATGGCGGTAGAGAGAGGAAAAAAAAAAGGTCGTGTTGTGTTGATGCGCAGGCAGACGCGTACAGAGAGACGAGCCCGGTCTGCAGCAGGGTGTGGCCGTGCCGAGTGCAGAGCAGCGGCGGCTCGGTTCGGTTCGGCCCGGCCCGGCCCGGCCCGGCGGGCCGCGCTGTTGTCGCGGACGTGAGCGCCCCCTGGCGGGTGGCCGGAGGCGGCGCGGCGTGTTGGACGTGTGGCTGGTGGCAGTGCACAATTTGCGAGTGGCTGGCGGTGTGGTGTGGCGGTTGGCGCGTCGGGCGGCGGAGAGAGAGAGAGAGGGGGAGGAGAGGTATGTGTTGCGGGCGCCCTTTGCTGCGCTGCGTCGTTGCGTGTGCCGTACAGGGCGGGCGCTTGTCGACTGTGTGGGCGGTGTGGCGAATTGGCGTGAAACGGCTGCCGAGAGGTGTGTGGTAGCGAGCCGGTCGGTGTCAGTGCGAAGGGGAATGTGCGTGCGTTTGGCGGTTTCGGTGTGCTTTTTGCGGCGTGAGAGTGGGGAATTAGTGGGGCCGGCTGTTGTGTTGGTTCCTTGTGTCTTGTGTCGCGTAGCTTGATGGCAACGTGGAAGGACGCCGGTTTCGTTTCGAGCCTTGCGTGTGGTTGTCGACGTTGACTGGTTGGCGTGTGCATGTGTGGGTCGCGAGTGCGTTTTTGGCTGGCTGTGTGTGTGTGTGTGTGTGTGTGTGTGTGTGTGTGTGTTTTGGGGGGGAAGGGGGAGGCGGTGGTGAAAGTGCAGTCGTTGCCACGGGCGCGTCGTCGGGTGGGGCTGGGGCTGTGCGTCGTGGCGGAAAGGTGGTAGGTTGCGGGAAGCGAGCCCGTCGTTGACGGTGTCGCGTGAGTTGTGACTCGAGTGGGGCGCGGGGCGCGGGACAGGAGCAGCGTGCCGCTGCGTCGTGGTCGTCAGCAGAGGCTGTGCGTGTGCTTGTCCTTTTTGTGGGCGGTTCGTGCGAGGCGTTTTTTGTTTCGTGTTGCCCTAGTTGTTAGTTTATTTTTTTTTTGTGTTTGTTATTTTGAGACGACGACTGGTTGGTGGCGTGCGCGCGAAGTGGCGGTGTGCGCTTCCCGTGTCGTTTTGTTTTTGTTTGGTTTTTTTGTTTTTGTGTGTTTTTTTTTTGCACTGGGCCCCGGGGGGTGGGTGGGTGCGTGTGTGTCGATTGCCGGCTGGCGAAAGGTGCGCCATCGGCGGGGTGGGTCGCCGGCACAAGTAGAGGCGGCGGCGTTGTTGCTGTTGTTGTGTGGTGTTTGTTTTGTTCGGCTGTGTCGGCGAGCTGTGTTGCGGTGCGTGTGAATGGTGGTGCAAAAGTGCTGGCGTTGGGGCTGCGACTGCGACGGCGGCGAGCCGCGGGCGCGCATGATAGTGATGTTGTGAACAGCGGCTGTGTACGGTAGTGGTGTTGTTGTAGCACGACGTGCATCCGGGCCGGCGCGGAAAGCGCAGTTGCGGGCGGTTGCCCTTCGGTGCCAGCCATGTCGCGTGAGCGGCGGGTTGCTCTGGTGTCGACACGTGGTGCTCTGGGTTGTTGTGTGGTGCCCTTTGGCCGGTGGGGGTGGTTCGCGTGTGTCTCGTTCGCGCTCGGTATCTGGTCGTGGTCGTGCTGCTCCCCCGTCTGTCGGCGGTTTTCGACGTCGTCTGTACGTTTTTGTTCGTTTGCGGCGTGCCTGCCGACGTCGTCCCGTCGCGACCTTTCAACCGAAAGTGTGGCGCCCGAAGGTGAACGAACGTAACCCTGACCTCGGCGCTTTACGCTGAGCCGAGCGAACCGAACCTAACCTGTGGTGTGGCGAGGTGAGCTCAGCCTGTGAGCCCCTAACGTCTACGTAAGGTAAGCTGTCCGGCTGACGCCTCACGTTTGAACGCTTTTTTTTAACCTAGCACTGACCCCTTAACCTAACGTGTAACCTAACCTAACCTCTGACGCCTGACGTGTTTGAATGCTTAACCTAAGTTTGACGCTTAACCTAACCCAAGTCCCCTTAACCTAACCCACGTCCACCTAACCCTAACCTAACCTAGACGTGTAAACGTAATGTGTAACGCGTAACGTGTAAGGTCGGCTGTCGTGTGTGCTGACGGCAGATTGGGTTGGTCTGTAGATTCGGATTGCGGTTTGCCTCGGTCGAGGGGTTGGGTCGGAAGCGGCGAGGGGCGGCGGCGCCTGTTGCGCAGGCGGCGTCCGTTTGCGGCGGGCAATTGTTGATAAACGGCTGTGAATGTTGGCGGGCGAGAGGAGGAGGACGGCGCGCGATGTGGCCCGACGGCTGCGGGCCGATCGGGAAACGGCGGGAGGGCGACGGAAGGCGATGGGGCGGCGGAGGCGCGTTTGCACGGCCGTCATCGCCGCACGCCTCGGCTTGTGTGGCTGTGGCGCCGGCCGCGCTGGCCGGGCTGCCGCGGCGACGGTGTGGGAGTTTTGCCGAAGGTTTGGCCATTGTGGCGGGTCGTCGGCTGGGGCTGTGGGGGCGGCATTTGGGCGGGGGCGGCGATTCTCGGCGGGCCGACCCAGGCTGTAGCGCGCGGTAGCTGCAGTTTGGCCGTGGTTTGCGGCGCTGCCGTGGCGACTGGTTGGCGACTGTGGTGTGGCTGTGTGTAGCCCCATCCTCGGTGGTTTGAAAGGCGCGGGCGGTTGTGGCGCAGGTTTGGGGCTGCTCCGCACAGGCTGTCGGACGTTGGGCGGTAGCAAGCGCGGGAGGCGCGGCGCGGCGGCGCGCAGAGTGGCGGCCGCTCTCTCGGCCGTCCGCGCCCGCCCGCGACACTGGCTGGGCCTTGTGATTCTCTGCTCTGCTGCTGTGCTGTGCTTGCGTGCCTGCCTGCCGTCCCGCTCGCTCTCGCTCTCGCTCTCGCTGTGTGTTACGCGCGTCGTCGAAATGGCAGATCAGGCGGCTACGAACGAGACTGCTGCGGCACCCGCCGCCACCGGCACTACGAAGAAGGCCAAGTCTGCGTCGTCTGCGAAGAAGCCGCGCGCCAAGCCTGCGCACCCGCGCACCTCTGAGATGGTGACGGCCGCCATCAAGAGTCTGAAGGAGCGCGGCGGGTCGTCGCTGCAGGCGATCAAGAAGTACATTGCCGCGCACTACAAGCTGGACGCGGAGAAGCTGGCGCCGTTTATCAAGAAGTACCTCAAGTCGGCCGTCGTGGCGGGCGAGCTGGTGCAGACGAAGGGGAAGGGCGCGTCCGGCTCGTTCAAGCTTGCCGGCGCCGGCGGCGGGGGGGCGGCCGAGGGCGGCAAGGCTCGTGCTGGCGGTGCCAAGAAGAAGCGCGCCGCTCCGGCCAGCAAGGAGAAGAAGGGCGCCCGTGCGGCCGGCGCAAAGAAGGCTGGTGGCGTGAAGGCGGCGACCGGTCGGAAGGCGGGCGCCGCCAAGAAGGCGTCTGCGGCGTCGGCCGCTCCCGCGGGTGCGAAGAAGGCGGCTGCGGCCAAGCCGGCCAAGGCCAAGTCGCCGTCGAAGGCGAAGAAGGCCGCCAAGGTTCCGACGAAGAAGCCGAAGGCGCCGCGCCCGAAGAAGGCGACGACGCCGTCTAAGGCGAAGGCTTCGCCCAAGAAGAAGAAGTAGAGTAGAGGAGAAAGAGATGGGAGAAAGGAAGGGTTTGGCGCTTGACTCCGTCGTCCCCACCCCCCGTCGTCGTCTAGTGGCGCGCAAGAGACGCGCGGCCCAAAACGGCCCTTCTCAGGGCCATCAAAGCACGTCGGGGAAGGTTTTGATTGTCGTGTTGCGTTTGGTGTGGGTGTCTGTCTGTCTGGCGTTTCTGTATGCCCGTGGGGATGCTGTTTGCGTGCCGTGGTGGTTGGATTGCGGGGGTCGGTGGCGGGTGTGGGCGGCGGTAGCGGTAAGCGGTGTTGTTGTTGATTGTCGCCGTGTTTGTGGCGGCGGCCGACGGTTGGTTTTCTGTCACGTTGTTTTGTTTGAATACGTTGGTTGGCTTGCCTGCGTTCGTTCTTCTCGGATGTCTGTCTTGTCTAGTCGTGTCTGGTCTTTGTTGTTTTGTTCCTTTGTGTGTGTGTGTGTGTGTTATGTTTTGCAACGGGGGGCACGTTGAGATGTGGAAGGAGTCGGCGGGGATTTCGGTGGCGTGTAGAGCGAGCGAGCGCGCCTGCCTGGCCGTTGGCCGTCGGAGTGGAGTGCGGGTTTGTTTTTGTGTTTTCGAAACGAAAGCGGCGGCCGGCCGGCCAGCCACCCGTGCGGTGTGACGTCGGCCGTTGGGTATTGTGCGCTTTGAGCGCCGGGGAGGGATGATGTGTGATTGTTGCGCGCTGCTAAGCAGGCAGGCAGAGTGAGCGGGTGTGGCGGACGGACGGGAAGTGGTGGTTGTTGTTTTTGGGTTGCGGGGCGAGAGGCAGGCGACCGACAAAGTTTGCTCGCGACGGAGAGATGTTAGTGGCCCTGAAAAGGGCCGTTTTTGTTTGTGCGGTGCGGTGCCGCGGCGCGGTTTAGGCGCGCTCGCCGCGGATGCGGCGCGCGAGCTGGATGTCCTTGGGCATGATGGTGACGCGCTTGGCGTGGATTGCGCACAGGTTGGTGTCTTCGAAGAGGCCGACGAGGTAGGCCTCGCTGGCCTCCTGCAGGGCCATGACTGCGGAGCTCTGGAAGCGCAGGTCGGTCTTGAAGTCCTGGGCGATCTCGCGCACTAGGCGCTGGAATGGCAGCTTGCGGATGAGCAGCTCTGTGCTCTTCTGGTAGCGCCTGATTTCTCGCAGGGCGACGGTGCCCGGCCTGTAGCGGTGGGGCTTCTTGACGCCTCCGGTGGCGGGCGCGCTCTTCCTCGCCGCCTTGGTGGCGAGCTGTTTGCGCGGCGCCTTTCCGCCGGTGGACTTGCGGGCCGTTTGCTTTGTGCGGGCCATAGCGGTAGCGGAGCGGCGTGCGTGGAGGTTAGGTGCGGCGCGGCGTCCGGTGCTGCCTTGACAACGGGCCCGCGCTTTACAAAGGATGGGGCCCCTCCACGCCCGCACCAACGTGGTGACCAACACAAAAGTTCTACTGTCACCTCCGTATGCATGTTAGTTTTGAATCAAGGCGTCACAGGATGCAGGCTGTGATGTTATCCATGCGTCTGGGTAAGGCTACTCATTAACATGGTCCATCAGGAGATAGTAGTGGTCGAAAGCGATCGAAGGGTAGCGGTTGTAAGAGCAGAGGAAAAAAAGTGCCAAGGCCAGCGCCAAGGGAAAAAAACCTCTGCGACAGTAGGACGGGAAGTAAGAGCAGTAGCGGTTTGCTAGCTGCGACAGAGCATGCAAGGTGAGGGGGGTTAGCGTGAGGTATCGTGCAACGTTACCTATGTACTGCGTGGTCGTTCGCTGGGTCAGTCCGGTGCCGCAGCTGGGCTCCCTCGTTGTCTCCTGGGCCGGCCGCAGTGGCTTACTCCCTGTAACACAAAAGTTCGGCGCGGCAGCGCGGCGACGCTTGCGCGATGAAGACTGCCCTGGCGGTTTTCTTCTTTGCACCTTTCACCTGCGGTGCTGCTGGGGCAACCGCTGGGACAGGCGCGCGAACGTCCTTCTGCGAGGTCGCAGGAGTGTTCGCAGGTACGACTGCACTGAGGCCTTGGGCGAAGACTGCACGCAGTTGCCTCAAGGCCTCTTCCTTCTCTGCAGCCACGGCGGCTGCGAAGGCAGCCCTCTCCGCCGCCATTACGGCTTTGAGGGCAGCTGTGGCCTCCTTCACGGCGATGCCGAGCTCGAGGTCACATCTCTTCGCGGGAGGGCGAGCTGCGTCCTGGCGGCCCGTTTCCGAGCGGCCGTCCCCGCCCCTGGCAGGTGGATCTGCTGCTGCGCCGTCCCTCAGCTGCACCGGGCTGTTCTCCGCCCTACGCCGTTTCCGACGTCGTCTTCTCTTCTGCTGCTGCGTCGGTGCGGCCGCGGCCGCTTCGCCGCCCCCGGCACGGCTGCGGCTAGAGAAAGCCGCACAACCGCGCCAGCTGGCGACGTGCGGGCCGCCACACCGGACACAAGTCGGCAGAGCGTTGCTGCCGCGGTCGCAGGCGCGGCTGTCGTGCTCACCTGAGCACTTGACGCACCGCGCCGCGTTGCGGCAGTACTTCGCAACATGGCCCTCGCCCTGGCACCTGAAGCACTGGGGCTGAGGATCCATGGCGGTCGGGAGAGCTTCCGTCGTAACCGGGAAGCCCAGCAACTTCCGCAAGTCGAAGATGTCGCTCCCGCCGTCGACCGTTTGCACGGTCACGGCATAGAGCGGCGCCCTCTTCCTGTTGGTCCGGTTGTGCAACCTTGCGGCTGCATTACCAAACCCGGCTCGCAGCAGCCCTTCCCGGACCGCTGCCTCGTCACAGCACCAAGGCAACCCCCTGAGGAGTGCCTTAGTCGTCTTCATCCTTCCTACGGAAGGTGCCTTCTCACGCGCCGGCGGCGCGTCGACGATGTGGTCGGCCACTGCGACCTTGATCGCCCTGTGGTCGGCCACGTTTGCGGCTCGAACGCAGATCAGCGAGTCTGTATCGACAGACTCGTAGACCACCTCGTTCTGAGCGCATTTCGTCATGGTGTCGAACAGCGCCGTCCACCCGCCTTTGCACTTGACGTACAAAGGGGGGACAGGCCGCGACTCGTCTTCACAGGAGTTCCTTGCACGGTCGGCAGACTCAGAGAGTCGCACAACCGAAGGACCCTTCGTAGCGGCAGGTTTCCTCTGCGCACCCTTCTTTCCCATGCTGCGAGGCGCGGAACACGACAATTTGCACGCGTTGTCAAAACAACGCACGACAATTTGCTCGCTTATATGCCCTCGGTTGCGCGTGGTGGGGGGAGGGCGGGCCAGAGTCTATATAGGGGGGCGGCGGGCGCGCTGGGCGCAGACCGTAGCCGACTCGCCAGCCGCTGCAGCTGCTGTTTGTGCACGTTTTGCTTTGCCCGAGGAAGGAAGGATGACAGGCCGCGGCAAGGGAGGAAAGGGGCTCGGCAAGGGTGGCGCCAAGCGGCACCGCAAGGTGTTGCGCGACAACATCCAGGGCATCACGAAGCCCGCCATCCGCCGCCTGGCTCGCAGGGGCGGCGTGAAGCGCATCTCTGGTCTGATCTACGAGGAGACCCGCGGGGTGCTGAAGGTGTTCCTGGAGAACGTGATCCGCGACGCGGTGACGTACACTGAGCACGCCAAGCGCAAGACTGTGACGGCCATGGACGTGGTGTACGCCCTGAAGAGGCAGGGGCGCACCCTGTACGGTTTCGGCGGTTAGGCTGCGTCGCAGCGGGCGCTGGCCTTCCCGCGGCCGTGCTTGTGGGTGGGAGAGACTAGAAAACGGCCCTTTTCAGGGCCACCACACTGTTCGGAAGTTGAAAAGTGCGAAAGAGTCTGTGTTGTTTGTTTGTTTCTTTCTTTCCGTTTGAGCGACGTGATGTGACTGGGAGGGGAGAAGGAAAGGAAACGTGTCATGTGGCTGGCTGTGTGTGGGAGCTGCTTCGTTTGTGTTTGTTATTGTGTGTCGTTGTATCGATCGCGACGGAGATGGCGGGCTGTGTGTTGTTGTGCGAGAGGCGGTGATTATTTGCTTGCGTGGTTTGGCTCTGTGTGTTTGCGGCGGCGTTGGGGTTTCCGAGGCAAGGCGTGTGGGCACAGGCGGCCGGATCAGCTGTTTCGTTCGTGTCGACGGCCGTTGCGCGCGGGAGTGGAGGGCGGTGTGTCGACACGCCTCCCTGTAACAATGGTCATTATTGCTGCCGTTGTCGTTTGGAAGGCGACTGCGACCGTGCAAAATGAATGTGTGTGTGTGTGTTTGTTGGGCCACACGGGCTGTGTGGACGACAAGATGGCGGACGTGCGCCGGCGGCGGCTGTGCTGTGAAAGTGCAAAGTTAAAACAAAACAAGGTGCGGCGAGGACGACTGAAATTTTGCTTTGGACGTAGGTTTGTGTGGTGGCCCTGAAAAGGGCCGATTGTTGTGGGCCGGGCCGAGCCGAGCCGGCAAAGCGCGTTGCGTGCAGGGGAGCACGCGGCGCTGCGATTGCCTTGGCCTCCTTTAGGCCTTCTTCTCGGTCTTCTTTGGCAGCAGGACGGCCTGGATGTTGGGCAGGACACCACCCTGTGCGATGGTGACGCCCGACAGGAGCTTGTTGAGCTCCTCGTCGTTGCGGATGGCAAGCTGCAGGTGGCGCGGGATGATGCGCGTCTTCTTGTTGTCGCGGGCCGCGTTTCCGGCCAGCTCGAGCACCTCAGCCGCGAGGTACTCCATGACGGCGGCGAGGTAGACGGGCGCCCCGGCGCCGACGCGCTCTGCGTAGTTTCCCTTGCGCAGGAGGCGGTGGATTCTGCCGACCGGGAACTGGAGCCCAGCCCTGCTTGAGCGGGACTTTGACTTGCCCTTGACTTTGCCTCCCTTTCCGCGTCCGGACATGGCGATGGGCTAGCGACGGTGCACACGAAACGGAAACGAAAACGACCGGTGCGAGCGGCAGCGAGTCGAGCAGCGGAGTGCGTGCCGGCGCAGCCGGGGTGGGGGTGCTTTATGGGCTCGGGTGCGGCGGCCGGTTGCGCGCGCGCCCCATTGGTCGGCGGCCGCAACAGGGCGAGCTGGTAAAGGTGCGGCGGCGGCTGGCGGCGGGTGCCACTGTGTGGGGAGACGCTGACTAGAGCGGAGCGCTTGCTACTGGTGTTGCTGCTGCCGTACGTTCGTTCGAGATGCCGCCCAAGACTAGCGGGAAGGCCGCCAAGAAGGCTGGCAAGGCGCAGAAGAACATTTCGAAGGGCGACAAGAAGAAGAAGCGCAAGAGGAAGGAGAGCTATGCCATCTACATCTACAAGGTGCTGAAGCAGGTGCACCCTGACACGGGCATCTCGTCGAAGGCGATGAGCATCATGAACAGCTTCGTGAACGACATTTTCGAGCGCATTGCGGCCGAGGCTTCTCGCCTGGCGCACTACAACAAGCGCTCGACCATCACGTCCCGCGAGATCCAGACCGCTGTGCGGCTGTTGCTGCCTGGCGAGCTGGCCAAGCACGCCGTGAGCGAGGGCACGAAGGCGGTGACCAAGTACACGAGCTCCAAGTAAGGAGGTGGCTCTGGAGTGGAAGGAAGGATGGAGAAGGCTCCTCCGTTGCGAGAGCGGCAAAACGGCCCTTTTCAGGGCCACCAACTTGCCTTTTGCGGGAAGGGCGGAATTGTTGTTGTTGTTGTTTGTGTGGACGGCTGTGATGTATGTGTGCATTTTGATTGTGGGTGGGGGGGGGCGCGTCAAAGCGTGTTGCGGGGGACGGCCACGAGGTTGGTCGCCGTGGCGTGGAATGGTGGCACGCCTCGTTGGAGTGGTTTTGACCCATTGGTGGTGGTGTGTGTGTGTTACCTGTCTGCGAGGGGGGACAGTGCGATCGGCGACTTTTGTGTCACCGTAACGACGGCCGTTTGCGGGTTTGTTTTTTGCACATCATACATGGCGAGGGTGAAATGTGAAATGTTTTTGTTTGGTTTTTTTTTGCCGCCCACTATTCCCTTTGCTGTACGCCGAGTTTGACAATGGTGCGACGTAACTGCAGCGTGGAGGTGTGTGAGTGACGTTGAAATTGAACGTGCCATTAAGACGCATTGTTGTTGTATTGTACTGTACGTGTACGGCGACACGCACGATGATGTACCATTCGACTCTGATTTTTGATAGCCGTGTCTGACTGATTGCGTACGACGCACGCACACCGATGTCGTCATTCAAGATGCACGCGTGTCCAGTGCAGTACAGTAAGCGCGACGCTAGACGGCGGCGGCGGCGGCGGCGGCGGCGGCGGCGGCGGTCGTCGTTTGTTTGGCGAATGTCTGTACACGTGTTTGTCTGTGTCCATCCGGTATGTATGTGTTTGTTTGAAAGTGTTTTGTGTGTCGGTGACGTGGTCCGATCCGTCGCCCCCTGAGTAACTGTCGATCGGCGCGATAGACCGGCGTCACGCAACTGAACCGAAGTCTTGGGCACACCCGTCATACTGTTGTACACCGTCGCGCTGAGAACGGTGACGAAAGGTTGACTTTGATCGGTCGAATGTCTGGGCAGAACGTGAGGAATGAGGCAAGAGTGCAAGGAGGGGGGGCAAAAGAGAGAGGAAGGGAAAAAGGGGAGAAACGCATTCGTAGAGCAACGGAACGTTCCCGTGTCGGAGGCGTATTGGAGCCGCACTGAAATGCGTTTAACGGCGGCGCGGCTGCAAGTGTCTGCCGTGGTGAACGTTACCTTTGACGGCTGCATTGGGCTTTGCTTTTGCTTTTGCTTTTGCTTTCGCTTTCGCTTTCGCTTTCCCGGATGTACGTAACGTTTGTTGATATGGTTCTGAGGAAGAGTGTATGACAGTGCCGTGCCGTCCATGTTCGTGTGCCCTCCCATTGTGTGTATGCTATTGTCTGTGTACTTGAATGATGTATGTAGGTGTTAGTGGACATGTTTCACCAGTGGGGGGAAATGGATCGTCGATAGTTGGCGTCACTCTGTCACGGTCGAGATGACGCACCCTCCGTACAGAAAGGTGTCGAGAAAGTGTGTGTGTGTGTGTGCGTCCGTGAATTGGCAGTGTTTGGAGGTGGGCGTGCCCTGCATGTGGCCCGGAAGGCTGTTCGTTTGGCGGTAGTGTTGTGTGGACAGGGGAGGGGCATGCGTAACGCTGCTGGCATGGCATTTCGGGAGATGGGAGGGGGCAAACGAGGAGCGGCGGCCAAAGAAAGGCGGGACGGGGAGGGGCGCGGTGTGGGTGGCTTGCGCCTGTGCTCGGCGTTGTGGTTTGTGCAAAAGAGGAGGAGAAAAACAATGAGTTGCCAGGGAGGGGAGCGGTGTTGTGTTGTGGTTGTCGTGGTGTAGCCGCAGACGCGGCTGTCAGTGAACGTGGCGAGACGGACGGATGCGCGGAGGGGCGGGGGCGGCGCATTTCGCCGGTGCCGTGCCGTGCCGTGCCGTGCCTGACAGCCGCGTGGTCGCTGTGTTGTTGGTGGCGTGGGGGCGAGGAGAGTACCGTACGGGTGTGCTTGTGCGCCGGAAATGGCACACTGCGCCTGCCCGTCTTGGAGGCTGATGGCTGTGGTGTGGAAATGGGGCGCGGTGATGTTGAAGCAGTTGAAGAACAGAAAAGAAACCAAGAAAACGGGAGGCGTGATGCGGCGGTGGTGGTGAGAGCGGGAAAAACAAAACAAACAAAAAAAAAAACAACAAAAAAAAGAAGGAAAAACAACAAGAAACAAAAAAGAAAACAAAAAGTCTATCAATATTAGAATGTAAATGGAAATGGAAATGGACCCAGGTATAACCTCCCTGCACAAATAGCAGAGAGTCCGATGATAATAGAAATGTGCCAGAATGTTAACGTCCCTACAAAACAAACCCAACGATAATATTAATGAAAGAATGAACCGTATGTAACATTGCAACAGACATAATGAAACCTGATAAATTGTATAAGGGCAGCAGCGTTGACCTTTGGCCCTGTATTCAGAATAAAAAGAGCCAAAGATCGTCACCCCAATGAAAAAGACACTGAAACACGTATGTAACATAGCAGCGATGGCGAGACATTGTAGCATCTGTGACCAGAGAGTTTGCGCTGGACCGCGCGAGTGTTGCGAGCGGTTCTCAGTCAGTCAGTCAGTCAGTCGGTCGGTCGTTGCGAGTCTGTAGGTCTGTCTAGTTGAGGGCTGTACTCTGTCAGTAGTCGTCGCGTGCAGTACGCTAATAGTCGTCATGCAGAGCGGTCGGTCAGTAGTAGCAGCCGAGTGCGGTTGTGTGATGTAGGCGGTCGGCAACACTGGTCAAGATGGTGAATAAGGTATACTGTTAATTAATATAATCATTAGATAATGAACAATTTTATTTATTGTAATTATTCTCCAACAAGTTCCCCAATAATAATTTTTATTTCAAAAGCATTTTTCAAACATTTAATTTTTTATTGAACTGAAGAGTTCGTTGCACTTCACATTTCATTCCACTTCTTTGAAGAAAAATTTCACTAAAATCACAAAAAAAAAGAGAATATTATTATTTGCAATGCAGTTCCTCCAAGCGCTGCGCAACAAACAAGAGCAGAAATGTGACATCCATTTATTCTGAGGTAAGACTTTAATTCTGATTGTTTTGCACAGGGCCAAAGACCGATATTTCGGTTTAATTGAAGTTTCTTGTCACTGAACGGACTTTTAAATGTTGTGAAGAATTTATATTTGAGTCAGATTGCGAATTTAACATTTTTGTTGCCATTTTCAATACCTCTCATTGTGGGCGAGGTTACAATTAGCGCAATGTCCATTAGCATCCGTAAATAACATTGTCCATTATTTTAAATTTTGCGGGGAGGTTACAACGCACAAAAAAAAAAAAAACAAAACAAAAAATTGCATTTGTATCCGCTCCTCAATTGTAGATACCCCTTACACAGCTGTGTGCAATGAATGAGTGCTGGCTGGTAATTAATTGCACTCCTTGGAGGGAAATGCCATAGGAAGTAGTCTTTAAAAAGTGAATGTTTTTCGTTAAAAGACAAAAGTTACTTTAGAAAAAAGTAATAGTGGGGCTTTTTGTCGTTGAACAAAATAAGTACAATGAACATACGTTATCAGATTTGCGCAAAATGCAGCTTCACACTACCTTTTGATTATAACACAATATACTATACATCGTCCCGAACCGTGACCAGAGTCGCGAGACGAGCAGAGCACGCCGCCGACGCCCGCTCAGTACAACCGTCCACCCGCTACTACTGTCGACCGACTACTACCTCTCCCGACTCGCGCTACAATATATATAACAACTGTTCCTGGCGACCCGGTGCGTGCCACTACTGTCGTCTGGCGCGGTCCAAGCGCCGACTAGCAACGATAAATAACTCTCTGGTCAGACAGAGATGCTGTCATGCCTCGCCATCGCTCTGGTAATGAATACATACGTGTTGCAGCGTGCGTACCACCGGAACACGCAGTGGCGGAGCCAAAGACTGTGTTGTCGAGGTCGAGTGCGAGCGGGAAGAGAGGCAGCGTCGGCACGGAGATGCAAGCGAGCGCGAGACGCACGGGGGCTGCGGCGTGGCGCGTTTGCGGTCGGCGCCTTTGGTGGCAACGGCCGGGACAAGCAGCGGTGTATGGTGTGGTGCGGGGCGGACAGGGGCGGCGGTGGACGGGGAGGAGGCGGCGCGACGACGGCATGGGGGCGAAAACGGGACGGGGGACGGCGGATGTTGAGAGGCGTCACGCGCGGACAGGACACAGACACAGAGACACACAGATTGGAAAGGGAGGGTGCGCGGTAATAGTTGGGAATGTGCGTACCGTGCGGGACGGGAGTGGGCGAGGAACACGGTCGTGGCCCCTGTTTTGGGTGCGTGTGATGACGTCGGTGTGTTGTGGGAAGGGAAGGTGCTGTGGCGGCGGCGCGTAATGGGCGTAGGCCGAAAAGAGAAAGGAACGTCGGCAGTGTGTTGGCAAGCGTCGGTTCGACTGCGACGTTGATGGGCAGGGCAGGGCGAGGTTAATGGTGGTAGGAGTAGGCGTGTGGGCGCACAAAATCTGCCGCTGCAGGCGGTGCCGTAACCGCCATGGCGGGAAGGAGAGAGGGCCAAAGAAAGAAAGAAAGAAAGAAAGAAGAAAACAAAAAAAAAAAAAAAAAGGAGGAGGGGGGGGCGAAAGTGGAGAGGCGGTGGTGTGAGAAGGGCGGGGGCGGAAGGAAGGCAGGAAGGACAAGAGGCGAGGCGACGGCTTGCTTTGTGTATCGGTCGGTCTCTGGCTATGCTTCGTTTTCTGCAGCAGGGTCGGTGCGCGGCGTGGCTCGCGGCAGTGGGAACGCCTGGCGGCTGGACGGCCAGCAATGCGGTTGGATGGGCGGCCACAGCACCGCACCTGTGCCCGAGGAGGAGACGCTGGCGGCGGGCCCTGAGGTGAGGCCGGCTCGGCTCGGCTGGGGCTGTGGATGTGTAGGTGTGCGCCGCTGCTGCAACAACGAGTAAAACGCGAGAAGAAGGGATGGCGGTAGAGAGAGGAAAAAAAAAAGGTCGTGTTGTGTTGATGCGCAGGCAGACGCGTACAGAGAGACGAGCCCGGTCTGCAGCAGGGTGTGGCCGTGCCGAGTGCAGAGCAGCGGCGGCTCGGTTCGGTTCGGCCCGGCCCGGCCCGGCCCGGCGGGCCGCGCTGTTGTCGCGGACGTGAGCGCCCCCTGGCGGGTGGCCGGAGGCGGCGCGGCGTGTTGGACGTGTGGCTGGTGGCAGTGCACAATTTGCGAGTGGCTGGCGGTGTGGTGTGGCGGTTGGCGCGTCGGGCGGCGGAGAGAGAGAGAGAGGGGGAGGAGAGGTATGTGTTGCGGGCGCCCTTTGCTGCGCTGCGTCGTTGCGTGTGCCGTACAGGGCGGGCGCTTGTCGACTGTGTGGGCGGTGTGGCGAATTGGCGTGAAACGGCTGCCGAGAGGTGTGTGGTAGCGAGCCGGTCGGTGTCAGTGCGAAGGGGAATGTGCGTGCGTTTGGCGGTTTCGGTGTGCTTTTTGCGGCGTGAGAGTGGGGAATTAGTGGGGCCGGCTGTTGTGTTGGTTCCTTGTGTCTTGTGTCGCGTAGCTTGATGGCAACGTGGAAGGACGCCGGTTTCGTTTCGAGCCTTGCGTGTGGTTGTCGACGTTGACTGGTTGGCGTGTGCATGTGTGGGTCGCGAGTGCGTTTTTGGCTGGCTGTGTGTGTGTGTGTGTGTGTGTGTGTGTGTGTGTGTTTTGGGGGGGAAGGGGGAGGCGGTGGTGAAAGTGCAGTCGTTGCCACGGGCGCGTCGTCGGGTGGGGCTGGGGCTGTGCGTCGTGGCGGAAAGGTGGTAGGTTGCGGGAAGCGAGCCCGTCGTTGACGGTGTCGCGTGAGTTGTGACTCGAGTGGGGCGCGGGGCGCGGGACAGGAGCAGCGTGCCGCTGCGTCGTGGTCGTCAGCAGAGGCTGTGCGTGTGCTTGTCCTTTTTGTGGGCGGTTCGTGCGAGGCGTTTTTTGTTTCGTGTTGCCCTAGTTGTTAGTTTATTTTTTTTTTGTGTTTGTTATTTTGAGACGACGACTGGTTGGTGGCGTGCGCGCGAAGTGGCGGTGTGCGCTTCCCGTGTCGTTTTGTTTTTGTTTGGTTTTTTTGTTTTTGTGTGTTTTTTTTTTGCACTGGGCCCCGGGGGGGTGGGTGGGTGCGTGTGTGTCGATTGCCGGCTGGCGAAAGGTGCGCCATCGGCGGGGTGGGTCGCCGGCACAAGTAGAGGCGGCGGCGTTGTTGCTGTTGTTGTGTGGTGTTTGTTTTGTTCGGCTGTGTCGGCGAGCTGTGTTGCGGTGCGTGTGAATGGTGGTGCAAAAGTGCTGGCGTTGGGGCTGCGACTGCGACGGCGGCGAGCCGCGGGCGCGCATGATAGTGATGTTGTGAACAGCGGCTGTGTACGGTAGTGGTGTTGTTGTAGCACGACGTGCATCCGGGCCGGCGCGGAAAGCGCAGTTGCGGGCGGTTGCCCTTCGGTGCCAGCCATGTCGCGTGAGCGGCGGGTTGCTCTGGTGTCGACACGTGGTGCTCTGGGTTGTTGTGTGGTGCCCTTTGGCCGGTGGGGGTGGTTCGCGTGTGTCTCGTTCGCGCTCGGTATCTGGTCGTGGTCGTGCTGCTCCCCCGTCTGTCGGCGGTTTTCGACGTCGTCTGTACGTTTTTGTTCGTTTGCGGCGTGCCTGCCGACGTCGTCCCGTCGCGACCTTTCAACCGAAAGTGTGGCGCCCGAAGGTGAACGAACGTAACCCTGACCTCGGCGCTTTACGCTGAGCCGAGCGAACCGAACCTAACCTGTGGTGTGGCGAGGTGAGCTCAGCCTGTGAGCCCCTAACGTCTACGTAAGGTAAGCTGTCCGGCTGACGCCTCACGTTTGAACGCTTTTTTTTAACCTAGCACTGACCCCTTAACCTAACGTGTAACCTAACCTAACCTCTGACGCCTGACGTGTTTGAATGCTTAACCTAAGTTTGACGCTTAACCTAACCCAAGTCCCCTTAACCTAACCCACGTCCACCTAACCCTAACCTAACCTAGACGTGTAAACGTAATGTGTAACGCGTAACGTGTAAGGTCGGCTGTCGTGTGTGCTGACGGCAGATTGGGTTGGTCTGTAGATTCGGATTGCGGTTTGCCTCGGTCGAGGGGTTGGGTCGGAAGCGGCGAGGGGCGGCGGCGCCTGTTGCGCAGGCGGCGTCCGTTTGCGGCGGGCAATTGTTGATAAACGGCTGTGAATGTTGGCGGGCGAGAGGAGGAGGACGGCGCGCGATGTGGCCCGACGGCTGCGGGCCGATCGGGAAACGGCGGGAGGGCGACGGAAGGCGATGGGGCGGCGGAGGCGCGTTTGCACGGCCGTCATCGCCGCACGCCTCGGCTTGTGTGGCTGTGGCGCCGGCCGCGCTGGCCGGGCTGCCGCGGCGACGGTGTGGGAGTTTTGCCGAAGGTTTGGCCATTGTGGCGGGTCGTCGGCTGGGGCTGTGGGGGCGGCATTTGGGCGGGGGCGGCGATTCTCGGCGGGCCGACCCAGGCTGTAGCGCGCGGTAGCTGCAGTTTGGCCGTGGTTTGCGGCGCTGCCGTGGCGACTGGTTGGCGACTGTGGTGTGGCTGTGTGTAGCCCCATCCTCGGTGGTTTGAAAGGCGCGGGCGGTTGTGGCGCAGGTTTGGGGCTGCTCCGCACAGGCTGTCGGACGTTGGGCGGTAGCAAGCGCGGGAGGCGCGGCGCGGCGGCGCGCAGAGTGGCGGCCGCTCTCTCGGCCGTCCGCGCCCGCCCGCGACACTGGCTGGGCCTTGTGATTCTCTCCCATCGGACTCCGAGCAGCTTGTGCTGTGTGTCGATCACCTAGGGGCGGCGTTATTACTTCGCACCTGGTGATCGGAGCGCAAAATTGTCGTGCCGTCAGGGTGTTAGGGCGAGATAGGTGGCAGGAGAACGTGCCCGGACTAGCTGGGACTAGTAATGAGTAGTACAGGGAAAGATGAAGACCCAGGGCCTCAGACGCGGGGGCCCGACCGGGAGCAGGCCGGCCCCCCGCGCGCTGTACGTCCGCGGCCTTCGAGGCAAAGATTTAGTAGTAGGGCCGAGGCCGAGCTCGCGGGTAGGTCTGAGCCTAACTCCAACACCACACAAGATACAGACGTAGAACTAGCAATACGACAGCAGATTCAGAAATTACAAGCACAACAAGACAACAACATGGAGACACTTCGAAATGATAAACCAGCCAATCACGACGCACCACGTTCGGACACTGACAAAAATTCAACAAATGAAGACACCAACCAAACATATGACGACGATAACTGCTCACAATATTACCGCTCATCCGACTCTGAAATTTCTGAAACAGAAGACATGGAACAGGACGATGGGGAAGGGGAATTCCAAACCCCTCCCCCACGTAAAACAGCGAAGAGGAAAAACACAGAAGATGACACCGTACCACACAAACAATTCTCCATCCAGACTGAAAACAGATTTGAACCTCTTTCACCTCCACCTCAGCGAAGCAATAGCAATGTAAATCCAGTACCGGCACCCCATCCAACTCCATCATCATCAACTGCTCCCCAAGCTACCACCAGAAAACCAAGAATCCCGCCTATCACAATTCAGTACAAGGGACATTACTTAACGCTCAATGCCGCACTCAAGAAACATATGGACGGACCAATACAGGCGATCTACAAAGGAGACACAATCAAGTACCATTTCGATTCATTGAAGGACCAAAGAACAGCACTCGACTTTTTCCAGCACCACAACATTTCCAACTTCACGCACCAACCACAGCACGAAAGACAGTTAAAAGTAGTAATCAAAGGTCTACCTGAAACAGTGACAGAAGCTGAAGTAGATAAAGACTTACGAGACCTCAACTTTATGCCGCGCAACGTCCACCAATACAAGAAGAGAGATAATAACACGAAACAACTCAGACCCATGGATGTATTCTGTGTAACGCTTGACCGGAAACCAGAAAACGATGCCATCTATCATGTCCGATACATCCTTGATACGAAAGTAACAGTCGAATCATACCAGAACAAAGATGGTCCTCCGCAATGCAAAAAATGCCAGGGATTTTTCCACACTGCAAATTACTGCTCCATGCCCACTCGCTGTGTCCGCTGCGGTGGCGCACATAGAGCACGAGACTGTAACCTTCCAGTTAATGCCACCTCATACTGCGTTAATTGCAAACAAGACGGCCACCCCGCATCTTTTCGCGGCTGCGAAGAATTTCAGAAAGCAATCCGGATATACAACGCACAACGACCAAGAACCACCACTCCCACAGTAGCAACAATCCAACCAACCATTAAACACACACCAATGCCAACTCCAGCCGAAGCCAGCCGCAGAGGACGGAAAACATGGACAAATATTCAGACAACCCAGGAATCACCTTCAACCACCCAGGCTCACCAGACAACAAACTCAACCTCAAACCAATCAACTGGACCTGCTTCCTTCCTCGACTTCCTAAATCATATGACAAATTTCTGGAAGAATTCACAGTGGACGAACTTCATTTCAATCATTACCACCACATTTCAAAATTTCATGACTGCACCAGACTTAGTATCTAAAGTAATGGCAATTGTCGGCGGAATCATGAAATTCTTTGCAACCGACAATGGAAATTAGACCAACCAAGAGCCAAAACCTCCGTTTTTGTAATTTTAATGCGTCAGGGATTCACAACAAAGCAGACTTACTAAATGAATTTATTGAAGACAATAAGATTGACATACTATTTGCCACGGAAACTCATTTACGTCCATCACAGTCATTTAAACTTCGCAATATGATATGCCACCGAACAGACAGGACTAATCGACAGGGAGGCGGAACAGCCATCTTCATTCGATCTCATATTCGACACAACCCGGAAATCACGCCACAGATGACATCTCTAGAAGCCACAATCGTAAAAATTGAAACAACACAAGGGAAAGTAACCCTGGTGGCTGCATACCTCAGCCCCAGAGTTACACTCGAAGAAAATGACCTACTCCAAATATTTGACAATAACAATAAAATTTTACTGGCCGGTGATTTAAATGCTAAAAACACTACCTGGAACTCGCGAAGGAACAATGCACGTGGAAACACACTTTATAACTTACAAGGAAGACTGAACGCCGTAATTTCCGCTCCTCAGGACATCACCCACATTCCATTCAATCACCGCCAGCAACCCGACGTCCTGGACATCTGTATAACCAAGAACCTCGATCCTGATTTACATCTCCGAACCCTTCAAGACCTCACTTCTGACCACCTACCAGTAATCGGCCACATCGGAAATGCAATAGAACCGCCTCACCCACGACACAAAACCATTATCAATTGGGACCAGTTTCAGAGATGGCTGAATAACAACATTCGTCCCACATTGGACCTAACTACCACACAAAAAATAGAAGAAGCTATCGGAATGTTAACAGACAAAATTAAAACAGCATATAAAAAAGCTTCTGCAACTACAATATTTCCCGAATCAAACACTCACAATCTGCCACCACTCATACAAGATCTAAAATACCTGAAAAACGCAGCTAGACGCCGATGGCTCCACACTCGAAACCCGGACGACAGAAGACAGTTAAACAGACTAAAAAAGCAAATCCATCACCGAGTACAGGAATGGAGAGCCGAAGTCTGGGAAGATCGCATGAGTACACTACAACTTCGTAATACAGATGACTGGAAACTCATCAAGAACCTTCGTCGTACGAAAACACACAAACCGGCTTTACTTCATAATAATAATCTCATATTCGATGCTTTTAGCCAGGCAGAACTTTTCGCAGCCACATATGAACAGCAAAATACAATAGAACCACTTGGAAACCTACAACCCGACATCATACAATATCAACAACATGTCACAACTACAGCACAGAATATCCGTCAGACACCTCCGCGCGATCTACCAGAACTTACCACTCCAGCTGAATTAAAAACAATTATCAACCGACTTGGAAAAAACTCCGCTCCTGGACCGGACCTCATATCCAACATTCATCTCCAGAACCTGCCAAGGAAACCTCTCGTCCTGCTCACCAGAATCATCAATGCCTGCCTAATCAACCAATACTTTCCTCAAGCATGGAAGATTTCTAAAATAGTACCGATACCTAAACCTGGAAAAGACCTGAAGAAACCACAGAACTATAGACCGATAAGCCTTCTCCCTACGATGTCCAAGCTCCTGGAACGTATCCTGCTCCCAAGAATCCGACAACCTTTACTCGATGGCCACATTATCCGACAAGAACAATTTGCATTTCAAGAGAAACTATCAGCCGAACTCCAGATCCTCCGTATTACAGAACACATCACCAAAAACATGAACCTCTCACGATATACAGCCGCAGTTTTTCTAGACGTTGAAAAAGCATATGACAAAGTGTGGAAGGACAACCTACTAACTAAATTAAAAGACCAGACAGACATACCCGAATGTTACATTAAAATCATTGACAGTTTTTTACAGGACCGAAGATGTTTTGTTCAAATTGATAACAAACACTCAGCTCGAAAAACATTACAAGAAGGAATACCGCAGGGTTCGGTGCTCTCGCCGACCCTATTCACAGTATACGTCAATGACATACCAAAAACTGAAACTTCGACAATAGCCCAATTTGCAGACGACACGGCACTCCTCGAGACGCACCGACGATTAGCAACGACAATAACTAGACTGCAACAACAAGTGGACCTTACAGAAAAATGGGCCAAAAGAAACAGGATTAAACTAAACCCGGAGAAGACAGTTGCCATACTATTTACACGCCGGCGCCCACAGATTCACGACCAAATTGAACTAAATGGAACGCAATTACCATGGAAAACATCCGTCAAATACCTCGGTGTAACAGTAGACAACAAAATGCTCTTCAAGCAGCATATTGAACAAAAACGTTTACGTATTTCAAGAACCATTCACGCCATTTACCCCCTATTGGCTAGCAAGGAAATGTTCCAAAAAACGAAATTAAACATATACAAAGCAATAGTAATTCCCATGATACTCTACGGCTGCTCGTCGTGGGGCATAACCAGCAGAACAAATCGGAAACCACTCCAAACACTGCAAAATAGATGTCTAAAACTTATCCTGAATGCACCATGGTGGACAAGGACTACTCGCATACATGAAGAACTTAACATGCCGACCGTCGACAGTCAAATCATCACCACAACAAGAAGACTAATCGAAAAGATTGAAAGGCTCAGACCTACCACGCAGCAATTACAGGACCTAGCAACTACAGAACCAGCCCAATGGCAAAAAATAAGAGTTCCACTCTCCATCCTTCAAGACAACTAAGAGAGGAAAAATCAATAGAACAGCTCCATCAGAACAACGAACCTTCAACAAAATATAAAAATACCAAGAAAGTGAGCCTAAAGGACCAACATAATGTGCCCAAAGGCTCTCCAAAGCAAACAAGGTGTCCCATTTTTTTGTAAAATAAATGGTGTCCCCAATAAGCAATCCTTACCTCGCACACTTGAGGGGCCAACCTCCTCCGGAGGTAGTACCCTTGCCGACACACAAAAAAAAAAAAAAAAAAAAAAAAAAAAAAAAAAAAAAAAAAAAAAAAAAAAAAAAAGTGATTCTCTGCTCTGCTGCTGTGCTGTGCTTGCGTGCCTGCCTGCCGTCCCGCTCGCTCTCGCTCTCGCTCTCGCTGTGTGTTACGCGCGTCGTCGAAATGGCAGATCAGGCGGCTACGAACGAGACTGCTGCGGCACCCGCCGCCACCGGCACTACGAAGAAGGCCAAGTCTGCGTCGTCTGCGAAGAAGCCGCGCGCCAAGCCTGCGCACCCGCGCACCTCTGAGATGGTGACGGCCGCCATCAAGAGTCTGAAGGAGCGCGGCGGGTCGTCGCTGCAGGCGATCAAGAAGTACATTGCCGCGCACTACAAGCTGGACGCGGAGAAGCTGGCGCCGTTTATCAAGAAGTACCTCAAGTCGGCCGTCGTGGCGGGCGAGCTGGTGCAGACGAAGGGGAAGGGCGCGTCCGGCTCGTTCAAGCTTGCCGGCGCCGGCGGCGGGGGGGCGGCCGAGGGCGGCAAGGCTCGTGCTGGCGGTGCCAAGAAGAAGCGCGCCGCTCCGGCCAGCAAGGAGAAGAAGGGCGCCCGTGCGGCCGGCGCAAAGAAGGCTGGTGGCGTGAAGGCGGCGACCGGTCGGAAGGCGGGCGCCGCCAAGAAGGCGTCTGCGGCGTCGGCCGCTCCCGCGGGTGCGAAGAAGGCGGCTGCGGCCAAGCCGGCCAAGGCCAAGTCGCCGTCGAAGGCGAAGAAGGCCGCCAAGGTTCCGACGAAGAAGCCGAAGGCGCCGCGCCCGAAGAAGGCGACGACGCCGTCTAAGGCGAAGGCTTCGCCCAAGAAGAAGAAGTAGAGTAGAGGAGAAAGAGATGGGAGAAAGGAAGGGTTTGGCGCTTGACTCCGTCGTCCCCACCCCCCGTCGTCGTCTAGTGGCGCGCAAGAGACGCGCGGCCCAAAACGGCCCTTCTCAGGGCCATCAAAGCACGTCGGGGAAGGTTTTGATTGTCGTGTTGCGTTTGGTGTGGGTGTCTGTCTGTCTGGCGTTTCTGTATGCCCGTGGGGATGCTGTTTGCGTGCCGTGGTGGTTGGATTGCGGGGGTCGGTGGCGGGTGTGGGCGGCGGTAGCGGTAAGCGGTGTTGTTGTTGATTGTCGCCGTGTTTGTGGCGGCGGCCGACGGTTGGTTTTCTGTCACGTTGTTTTGTTTGAATACGTTGGTTGGCTTGCCTGCGTTCGTTCTTCTCGGATGTCTGTCTTGTCTAGTCGTGTCTGGTCTTTGTTGTTTTGTTCCTTTGTGTGTGTGTGTGTGTGTTATGTTTTGCAACGGGGGGCACGTTGAGATGTGGAAGGAGTCGGCGGGGATTTCGGTGGCGTGTAGAGCGAGCGAGCGCGCCTGCCTGGCCGTTGGCCGTCGGAGTGGAGTGCGGGTTTGTTTTTGTGTTTTCGAAACGAAAGCGGCGGCCGGCCGGCCAGCCACCCGTGCGGTGTGACGTCGGCCGTTGGGTATTGTGCGCTTTGAGCGCCGGGGAGGGATGATGTGTGATTGTTGCGCGCTGCTAAGCAGGCAGGCAGAGTGAGCGGGTGTGGCGGACGGACGGGAAGTGGTGGTTGTTGTTTTTGGGTTGCGGGGCGAGAGGCAGGCGACCGACAAAGTTTGCTCGCGACGGAGAGATGTTAGTGGCCCTGAAAAGGGCCGTTTTTGTTTGTGCGGTGCGGTGCCGCGGCGCGGTTTAGGCGCGCTCGCCGCGGATGCGGCGCGCGAGCTGGATGTCCTTGGGCATGATGGTGACGCGCTTGGCGTGGATTGCGCACAGGTTGGTGTCTTCGAAGAGGCCGACGAGGTAGGCCTCGCTGGCCTCCTGCAGGGCCATGACTGCGGAGCTCTGGAAGCGCAGGTCGGTCTTGAAGTCCTGGGCGATCTCGCGCACTAGGCGCTGGAATGGCAGCTTGCGGATGAGCAGCTCTGTGCTCTTCTGGTAGCGCCTGATTTCTCGCAGGGCGACGGTGCCCGGCCTGTAGCGGTGGGGCTTCTTGACGCCTCCGGTGGCGGGCGCGCTCTTCCTCGCCGCCTTGGTGGCGAGCTGTTTGCGCGGCGCCTTTCCGCCGGTGGACTTGCGGGCCGTTTGCTTTGTGCGGGCCATAGCGGTAGCGGAGCGGCGTGCGTGGAGGTTAGGTGCGGCGCGGCGTCCGGTGCTGCCTTGACAACGGGCCCGCGCGCCTCCGTGCTGCGCTTATATGCCCTCGGTTGCGCGTGGTGGGGGGAGGGCGGGCCAGAGTCTATATAGGGGGGCGGCGGGCGCGCTGGGCGCAGACCGTAGCCGACTCGCCAGCCGCTGCAGCTGCTGTTTGTGCACGTTTTGCTTTGCCCGAGGAAGGAAGGATGACAGGCCGCGGCAAGGGAGGAAAGGGGCTCGGCAAGGGTGGCGCCAAGCGGCACCGCAAGGTGTTGCGCGACAACATCCAGGGCATCACGAAGCCCGCCATCCGCCGCCTGGCTCGCAGGGGCGGCGTGAAGCGCATCTCTGGTCTGATCTACGAGGAGACCCGCGGGGTGCTGAAGGTGTTCCTGGAGAACGTGATCCGCGACGCGGTGACGTACACTGAGCACGCCAAGCGCAAGACTGTGACGGCCATGGACGTGGTGTACGCCCTGAAGAGGCAGGGGCGCACCCTGTACGGTTTCGGCGGTTAGGCTGCGTCGCAGCGGGCGCTGGCCTTCCCGCGGCCGTGCTTGTGGGTGGGAGAGACTAGAAAACGGCCCTTTTCAGGGCCACCACACTGTTCGGAAGTTGAAAAGTGCGAAAGAGTCTGTGTTGTTTGTTTGTTTCTTTCTTTCCGTTTGAGCGACGTGATGTGACTGG
This sequence comes from Schistocerca piceifrons, assembly GCF_021461385.2. Taxonomy (NCBI): domain Eukaryota; kingdom Metazoa; phylum Arthropoda; class Insecta; order Orthoptera; family Acrididae; genus Schistocerca; species Schistocerca piceifrons. Next base: position 53,660 of record NW_025726807.1, on the reverse strand, counting down.
GAGGGGAGAAGGAAAGGAAACGTGTCATGTGGCTGGCTGTGTGTGGGAGCTGCTTCGTTTGTGTTTGTTATTGTGTGTCGTTGTATCGATCGCGACGGAGATGGCGGGCTGTGTGTTGTTGTGCGAGAGGCGGTGATTATTTGCTTGCGTGGTTTGGCTCTGTGTGTTTGCGGCGGCGTTGGGGTTTCCGAGGCAAGGCGTGTGGGCACAGGCGGCCGGATCAGCTGTTTCGTTCGTGTCGACGGCCGTTGCGCGCGGGAGTGGAGGGCGGTGTGTCGACACGCCTCCCTGTAACAATGGTCATTATTGCTGCCGTTGTCGTTTGGAAGGCGACTGCGACCGTGCAAAATGAATGTGTGTGTGTGTGTTTGTTGGGCCACACGGGCTGTGTGGACGACAAGATGGCGGACGTGCGCCGGCGGCGGCTGTGCTGTGAAAGTGCAAAGTTAAAACAAAACAAGGTGCGGCGAGGACGACTGAAATTTTGCTTTGGACGTAGGTTTGTGTGGTGGCCCTGAAAAGGGCCGATTGTTGTGGGCCGGGCCGAGCCGAGCCGGCAAAGCGCGTTGCGTGCAGGGGAGCACGCGGCGCTGCGATTGCCTTGGCCTCCTTTAGGCCTTCTTCTCGGTCTTCTTTGGCAGCAGGACGGCCTGGATGTTGGGCAGGACACCACCCTGTGCGATGGTGACGCCCGACAGGAGCTTGTTGAGCTCCTCGTCGTTGCGGATGGCAAGCTGCAGGTGGCGCGGGATGATGCGCGTCTTCTTGTTGTCGCGGGCCGCGTTTCCGGCCAGCTCGAGCACCTCAGCCGCGAGGTACTCCATGACGGCGGCGAGGTAGACGGGCGCCCCGGCGCCGACGCGCTCTGCGTAGTTTCCCTTGCGCAGGAGGCGGTGGATTCTGCCGACCGGGAACTGGAGCCCAGCCCTGCTTGAGCGGGACTTTGACTTGCCCTTGACTTTGCCTCCCTTTCCGCGTCCGGACATGGCGATGGGCTAGCGACGGTGCACACGAAACGGAAACGAAAACGACCGGTGCGAGCGGCAGCGAGTCGAGCAGCGGAGTGCGTGCCGGCGCGCGCGCGGCCTCCTTTCATCTGGACTGGGTGTGGAACATCCCAGGCTATCGTGAATGTAGGGTTTACCGAGAGGCATTTCCTACCAAGGCTGCAGGGTGTGGTTGGCGGTGGTCAGCGCGTATGATAACTGGAAATCGCTGAGAGGAAGAAGTGGTGGTGAGTCTTCTGGGCTGACCTGATTATTCGATCAGGGCAACGGGCCGCCTGTAGTGGTCGTGATGGTCATTATGTCGTCCTAACCTCCGGACGAGGGGATTGTCTGAAGTGCGGGTGGCATTATAAAACCGGCGCGCTGCGTCTTGAAATCTCTCCCGGACGAGGGGTTCCTCAGCCGCCTGATGGAGGGGGCGATGAGGGAAATCACGCGGAACATGGTAAACTCGGCGCAAGAGCTTGTTTTGTAGTTGCTGGAGCCTCTGAATGTGGGAGGGGGCAGCATTGCCCCAGACTTCACAGGCATAGTCCATGACCGGACGAATGCACGTACGATAGATATGCAGTCCGTTGGCGACAGGGAGCGAGGAAGTTTCGTTGAGCATGGGGTACAATGCCCCAGCCCTCTGAGATGTCTTCCGGTGTACAGCGGTGACGTGAGCCTTCCATGTCAGGGTGCAGCCGGGGTGGGGGTGCTTTATGGGCTCGGGTGCGGCGGCCGGTTGCGCGCGCGCCCCATTGGTCGGCGGCCGCAACAGGGCGAGCTGGTAAAGGTGCGGCGGCGGCTGGCGGCGGGTGCCACTGTGTGGGGAGACGCTGACTAGAGCGGAGCGCTTGCTACTGGTGTTGCTGCTGCCGTACGTTCGTTCGAGATGCCGCCCAAGACTAGCGGGAAGGCCGCCAAGAAGGCTGGCAAGGCGCAGAAGAACATTTCGAAGGGCGACAAGAAGAAGAAGCGCAAGAGGAAGGAGAGCTATGCCATCTACATCTACAAGGTGCTGAAGCAGGTGCACCCTGACACGGGCATCTCGTCGAAGGCGATGAGCATCATGAACAGCTTCGTGAACGACATTTTCGAGCGCATTGCGGCCGAGGCTTCTCGCCTGGCGCACTACAACAAGCGCTCGACCATCACGTCCCGCGAGATCCAGACCGCTGTGCGGCTGTTGCTGCCTGGCGAGCTGGCCAAGCACGCCGTGAGCGAGGGCACGAAGGCGGTGACCAAGTACACGAGCTCCAAGTAAGGAGGTGGCTCTGGAGTGGAAGGAAGGATGGAGAAGGCTCCTCCGTTGCGAGAGCGGCAAAACGGCCCTTTTCAGGGCCACCAACTTGCCTTTTGCGGGAAGGGCGGAATTGTTGTTGTTGTTGTTTGTGTGGACGGCTGTGATGTATGTGTGCATTTTGATTGTGGGTGGGGGGGGGGGCGCGTCAAAGCGTGTTGCGGGGGACGGCCACGAGGTTGGTCGCCGTGGCGTGGAATGGTGGCACGCCTCGTTGGAGTGGTTTTGACCCATTGGTGGTGGTGTGTGTGTGTTACCTGTCTGCGAGGGGGGACAGTGCGATCGGCGACTTTTGTGTCACCGTAACGACGGCCGTTTGCGGGTTTGTTTTTTGCACATCATACATGGCGAGGGTGAAATGTGAAATGTTTTTGTTTGGTTTTTTTTTGCCGCCCACTATTCCCTTTGCTGTACGCCGAGTTTGACAATGGTGCGACGTAACTGCAGCGTGGAGGTGTGTGAGTGACGTTGAAATTGAACGTGCCATTAAGACGCATTGTTGTTGTATTGTACTGTACGTGTACGGCGACACGCACGATGATGTACCATTCGACTCTGATTTTTGATAGCCGTGTCTGACTGATTGCGTACGACGCACGCACACCGATGTCGTCATTCAAGATGCACGCGTGTCCAGTGCAGTACAGTAAGCGCGACGCTAGACGGCGGCGGCGGCGGCGGCGGCGGCGGCGGCGGTCGTCGTTTGTTTGGCGAATGTCTGTACACGTGTTTGTCTGTGTCCATCCGGTATGTATGTGTTTGTTTGAAAGTGTTTTGTGTGTCGGTGACGTGGTCCGATCCGTCGCCCCCTGAGTAACTGTCGATCGGCGCGATAGACCGGCGTCACGCAACTGAACCGAAGTCTTGGGCACACCCGTCATACTGTTGTACACCGTCGCGCTGAGAACGGTGACGAAAGGTTGACTTTGATCGGTCGAATGTCTGGGCAGAACGTGAGGAATGAGGCAAGAGTGCAAGGAGGGGGGGCAAAAGAGAGAGGAAGGGAAAAAGGGGAGAAACGCATTCGTAGAGCAACGGAACGTTCCCGTGTCGGAGGCGTATTGGAGCCGCACTGAAATGCGTTTAACGGCGGCGCGGCTGCAAGTGTCTGCCGTGGTGAACGTTACCTTTGACGGCTGCATTGGGCTTTGCTTTTGCTTTTGCTTTTGCTTTCGCTTTCGCTTTCGCTTTCGCTTTCCCGGATGTACGTAACGTTTGTTGATATGGTTGTGAGGAAGAGTGTATGACAGTGCCGTGCCGTCCATGTTCGTGTGCCCTCCCATTGTGTGTATGCTATTGTCTGTGTACTTGAATGATGTATGTAGGTGTTAGTGGACATGTTTCACCAGTGGGGGGAAATGGATCGTCGATAGTTGGCGTCACTCTGTCACGGTCGAGATGACGCACCCTCCGTACAGAAAGGTGTCGAGAAAGTGTGTGTGTGTGTGTGTGCGTCCGTGAATTGGCAGTGTTTGGAGGTGGGCGTGCCCTGCATGTGGCCCGGAAGGCTGTTCGTTTGGCGGTAGTGTTGTGTGGACAGGGGAGGGGCATGCGTAACGCTGCTGGCATGGCATTTCGGGAGATGGGAGGGGGCAAACGAGGAGCGGCGGCCAAAGAAAGGCGGGACGGGGAGGGGCGCGGTGTGGGTGGCTTGCGCCTGTGCTCGGCGTTGTGGTTTGTGCAAAAGAGGAGGAGAAAAACAATGAGTTGCCAGGGAGGGGAGCGGTGTTGTGTTGTGGTTGTCGTGGTGTAGCCGCAGACGCGGCTGTCAGTGAACGTGGCGAGACGGACGGATGCGCGGAGGGGCGGGGGCGGCGCATTTCGCCGGTGCCGTGCCGTGCCGTGCCGTGCCTGACAGCCGCGTGGTCGCTGTGTTGTTGGTGGCGTGGGGGCGAGGAGAGTACCGTACGGGTGTGCTTGTGCGCCGGAAATGGCACACTGCGCCTGCCCGTCTTGGAGGCTGATGGCTGTGGTGTGGAAATGGGGCGCGGTGATGTTGAAGCAGTTGAAGAACAGAAAAGAAACCAAGAAAACGGGAGGCGTGATGCGGCGGTGGTGGTGAGAGCGGGAAAAACAAAACAAACAAAAAAAAAAACAACAAAAAAAAGAAGGAAAAACAACAAGAAACAAAAAAGAAAACAAAAAGTCTATCAATATTAGAATGTAAATGGAAATGGAAATGGACCCAGGTATAACCTCCCTGCACAAATAGCAGAGAGTCCGATGATAATAGAAATGTGCCAGAATGTTAACGTCCCTACAAAACAAACCCAACGATAATATTAATGAAAGAATGAACCGTATGTAACATTGCAACAGACATAATGAAACCTGATAAATTGTATAAGGGCAGCAGCGTTGACCTTTGGCCCTGTATTCAGAATAAAAAGAGCCAAAGATCGTCACCCCAATGAAAAAGACACTGAAACACGTATGTAACATAGCAGCGATGGCGAGACATTGTAGCATCTGTGACCAGAGAGTTTGCGCTGGACCGCGCGAGTGTTGCGAGCGGTTCTCAGTCAGTCAGTCAGTCAGTCGGTCGGTCGTTGCGAGTCTGTAGGTCTGTCTAGTTGAGGGCTGTACTCTGTCAGTAGTCGTCGCGTGCAGTACGCTAATAGTCGTCATGCAGAGCGGTCGGTCAGTAGTAGCAGCCGAGTGCGGTTGTGTGATGTAGGCGGTCGGCAACACTGGTCAAGATGGTGAATAAGGTATACTGTTAATTAATATAATCATTAGATAATGAACAATTTTATTTATTGTAATTATTCTCCAACAAGTTCCCCAATAATAATTTTTATTTCAAAAGCATTTTTCAAACATTTAATTTTTTATTGAACTGAAGAGTTCGTTGCACTTCACATTTCATTCCACTTCTTTGAAGAAAAATTTCACTAAAATCACAAAAAAAAAAGAGAATATTATTATTTGCAATGCAGTTCCTCCAAGCGCTGCGCAACAAACAAGAGCAGAAATGTGACATCCATTTATTCTGAGGTAAGACTTTAATTCTGATTGTTTTGCACAGGGCCAAAGACCGATATTTCGGTTTAATTGAAGTTTCTTGTCACTGAACGGACTTTTAAATGTTGTGAAGAATTTATATTTGAGTCAGATTGCGAATTTAACATTTTTGTTGCCATTTTCAATACCTCTCATTGTGGGCGAGGTTACAATTAGCGCAATGTCCATTAGCATCCGTAAATAACATTGTCCATTATTTTAAATTTTGCGGGGAGGTTACAACGCACAAAAAAAAAAAAAACAAAACAAAAAATTGCATTTGTATCCGCTCCTCAATTGTAGATACCCCTTACACAGCTGTGTGCAATGAATGAGTGCTGGCTGGTAATTAATTGCACTCCTTGGAGGGAAATGCCATAGGAAGTAGTCTTTAAAAAGTGAATGTTTTTCGTTAAAAGACAAAAGTTACTTTAGAAAAAAGTAATAGTGGGGCTTTTTGTCGTTGAACAAAATAAGTACAATGAACATACGTTATCAGATTTGCGCAAAATGCAGCTTCACACTACCTTTTGATTATAACACAATATACTATACATCGTCCCGAACCGTGACCAGAGTCGCGAGACGAGCAGAGCACGCCGCCGACGCCCGCTCAGTACAACCGTCCACCCGCTACTACTGTCGACCGACTACTACCTCTCCCGACTCGCGCTACAATATATATAACAACTGTTCCTGGCGACCCGGTGCGTGCCACTACTGTCGTCTGGCGCGGTCCAAGCGCCGACTAGCAACGATAAATAACTCTCTGGTCAGACAGAGATGCTGTCATGCCTCGCCATCGCTCTGGTAATGAATACATACGTGTTGCAGCGTGCGTACCACCGGAACACGCAGTGGCGGAGCCAAAGACTGTGTTGTCGAGGTCGAGTGCGAGCGGGAAGAGAGGCAGCGTCGGCACGGAGATGCAAGCGAGCGCGAGACGCACGGGGGCTGCGGCGTGGCGCGTTTGCGGTCGGCGCCTTTGGTGGCAACGGCCGGGACAAGCAGCGGTGTATGGTGTGGTGCGGGGCGGACAGGGGCGGCGGTGGACGGGGAGGAGGCGGCGCGACGACGGCATGGGGGCGAAAACGGGACGGGGGACGGCGGATGTTGAGAGGCGTCACGCGCGGACAGGACACAGACACAGAGACACACAGATTGGAAAGGGAGGGTGCGCGGTAATAGTTGGGAATGTGCGTACCGTGCGGGACGGGAGTGGGCGAGGAACACGGTCGTGGCCCCTGTTTTGGGTGCGTGTGATGACGTCGGTGTGTTGTGGGAAGGGAAGGTGCTGTGGCGGCGGCGCGTAATGGGCGTAGGCCGAAAAGAGAAAGGAACGTCGGCAGTGTGTTGGCAAGCGTCGGTTCGACTGCGACGTTGATGGGCAGGGCAGGGCGAGGTTAATGGTGGTAGGAGTAGGCGTGTGGGCGCACAAAATCTGCCGCTGCAGGCGGTGCCGTAACCGCCATGGCGGGAAGGAGAGAGGGCCAAAGAAAGAAAGAAAGAAAGAAAGAAAGAAGAAAACAAAAAAAAAAAAAAAAAGGAGGAGGGGGGGGCGAAAGTGGAGAGGCGGTGGTGTGAGAAGGGCGGGGGCGGAAGGAAGGCAGGAAGGACAAGAGGCGAGGCGACGGCTTGCTTTGTGTATCGGTCGGTCTCTGGCTATGCTTCGTTTTCTGCAGCAGGGTCGGTGCGCGGCGTGGCTCGCGGCAGTGGGAACGCCTGGCGGCTGGACGGCCAGCAATGCGGTTGGATGGGCGGCCACAGCACCGCACCTGTGCCCGAGTAGGAGACGCTGGCGGCGGGCCCTGAGGTGAGGCCGGCTCGGCTCGGCTGGGGCTGTGGATGTGTAGGTGTGCGCCGCTGCTGCAACAACGAGTAAAACGCGAGAAGAAGGGATGGCGGTAGAGAGAGGAAAAAAAAAAGGTCATGTTGTGTTGATGCGCAGGCAGACGCGTACAGAGAGACGAGCCCGGTCTGCAGCAGGGTGTGGCCGTGCCGAGTGCAGAGCAGCGGCGGCTCGGTTCGGTTCGGCCCGGCCCGGCCCGGCCCGGCGGGCCGCGCTGTTGTCGCGGACGTGAGCGCCCCCTGGCGGGTGGCCGGAGGCGGCGCGGCGTGTTGGACGTGTGGCTGGTGGCAGTGCACAATTTGCGAGTGGCTGGCGGTGTGGTGTGGCGGTTGGCGCGTCGGGCGGCGGAGAGAGAGAGAGAGGGGGAGGAGAGGTATGTGTTGCGGGCGCCCTTTGCTGCGCTGCGTCGTTGCGTGTGCCGTACAGGGCGGGCGCTTGTCGACTGTGTGGGCGGTGTGGCGAATTGGCGTGAAACGGCTGCCGAGAGGTGTGTGGTAGCGAGCCGGTCGGTGTCAGTGCGAAGGGGAATGTGCGTGCGTTTGGCGGTTTCGGTGTGCTTTTTGCGGCGTGAGAGTGGGGAATTAGTGGGGCCGGCTGTTGTGTTGGTTCCTTGTGTCTTGTGTCGCGTAGCTTGATGGCAACGTGGAAGGACGCCGGTTTCGTTTCGAGCCTTGCGTGTGGTTGTCGACGTTGACTGGTTGGCGTGTGCATGTGTGGGTCGCGAGTGCGTTTTTGGCTGGCTGTGTGTGTGTGTGTGTGTGTGTGTGTGTGTGTGTGTGTGTGTGTGTTTTGGGGGGGAAGGGGGAGGCGGTGGTGAAAGTGCAGTCGTTGCCACGGGCGCGTCGTCGGGTGGGGCTGGGGCTGTGCGTCGTGGCGGAAAGGTGGTAGGTTGCGGGAAGCGAGCCCGTCGTTGACGGTGTCGCGTGAGTTGTGACTCGAGTGGGGCGCGGGGCGCGGGACAGGAGCAGCGTGCCGCTGCGTCGTGGTCGTCAGCAGAGGCTGTGCGTGTGCTTGTCCTTTTTGTGGGCGGTTCGTGCGAGGCGTTTTTTGTTTCGTGTTGCCCTAGTTGTTAGTTTATTTTTTTTTTGTGTTTGTTATTTTGAGACGACGACTGGTTGGTGGCGTGCGCGCGAAGTGGCGGTGTGCGCTTCCCGTGTCGTTTTGTTTTTGTTTGGTTTTTTTGTTTTTGTGTGTTTTTTTTTTGCACTGGGCCCCGGGGGGTGGGTGGGTGCGTGTGTGTCGATTGCCGGCTGGCGAAAGGTGCGCCATCGGCGGGGTGGGTCGCCGGCACAAGTAGAGGCGGCGGCGTTGTTGCTGTTGTTGTGTGGTGTTTGTTTTGTTCGGCTGTGTCGGCGAGCTGTGTTGCGGTGCGTGTGAATGGTGGTGCAAAAGTGCTGGCGTTGGGGCTGCGACTGCGACGGCGGCGAGCCGCGGGCGCGCATGATAGTGATGTTGTGAACAGCGGCTGTGTACGGTAGTGGTGTTGTTGTAGCACGACGTGCATCCGGGCCGGCGCGGAAAGCGCAGTTGCGGGCGGTTGCCCTTCGGTGCCAGCCATGTCGCGTGAGCGGCGGGTTGCTCTGGTGTCGACACGTGGTGCTCTGGGTTGTTGTGTGGTGCCCTTTGGCCGGTGGGGGTGGTTCGCGTGTGTCTCGTTCGCGCTCGGTATCTGGTCGTGGTCGTGCTGCTCCCCCGTCTGTCGGCGGTTTTCGACGTCGTCTGTACGTTTTTGTTCGTTTGCGGCGTGCCTGCCGACGTCGTCCCGTCGCGACCTTTCAACCGAAAGTGTGGCGCCCGAAGGTGAACGAACGTAACCCTGACCTCGGCGCTTTACGCTGAGCCGAGCGAACCGAACCTAACCTGTGGTGTGGCGAGGTGAGCTCAGCCTGTGAGCCCCTAACGTCTACGTAAGGTAAGCTGTCCGGCTGACGCCTCACGTTTGAACGCTTTTTTTTAACCTAGCACTGACCCCTTAACCTAACGTGTAACCTAACCTAACCTCTGACGCCTGACGTGTTTGAATGCTTAACCTAAGTTTGACGCTTAACCTAACCCAAGTCCCCTTAACCTAACCCACGTCCACCTAACCCTAACCTAACCTAGACGTGTAAACGTAATGTGTAACGCGTAACGTGTAAGGTCGGCTGTCGTGTGTGCTGACGGCAGATTGGGTTGGTCTGTAGATTCGGATTGCGGTTTGCCTCGGTCGAGGGGTTGGGTCGGAAGCGGCGAGGGGCGGCGGCGCCTGTTGCGCAGGCGGCGTCCGTTTGCGGCGGGCAATTGTTGATAAACGGCTGTGAATGTTGGCGGGCGAGAGGAGGAGGACGGCGCGCGATGTGGCCCGACGGCTGCGGGCCGATCGGGAAACGGCGGGAGGGCGACGGAAGGCGATGGGGCGGCGGAGGCGCGTTTGCACGGCCGTCATCGCCGCACGCCTCGGCTTGTGTGGCTGTGGCGCCGGCCGCGCTGGCCGGGCTGCCGCGGCGACGGTGTGGGAGTTTTGCCGAAGGTTTGGCCATTGTGGCGGGTCGTCGGCTGGGGCTGTGGGGGCGGCATTTGGGCGGGGGCGGCGATTCTCGGCGGGCCGACCCAGGCTGTAGCGCGCGGTAGCTGCAGTTTGGCCGTGGTTTGCGGCGCTGCCGTGGCGACTGGTTGGCGACTGTGGTGTGGCTGTGTGTAGCCCCATCCTCGGTGGTTTGAAAGGCGCGGGCGGTTGTGGCGCAGGTTTGGGGCTGCTCCGCACAGGCTGTCGGACGTTGGGCGGTAGCAAGCGCGGGAGGCGCGGCGCGGCGGCGCGCAGAGTGGCGGCCGCTCTCTCGGCCGTCCGCGCCCGCCCGCGACACTGGCTGGGCCTTGTGATTCTCTGCTCTGCTGCTGTGCTGTGCTTGCGTGCCTGCCTGCCGTCCCGCTCGCTCTCGCTCTCGCTCTCGCTGTGTGTTACGCGCGTCGTCGAAATGGCAGATCAGGCGGCTACGAACGAGACTGCTGCGGCACCCGCCGCCACCGGCACTACGAAGAAGGCCAAGTCTGCGTCGTCTGCGAAGAAGCCGCGCGCCAAGCCTGCGCACCCGCGCACCTCTGAGATGGTGACGGCCGCCATCAAGAGTCTGAAGGAGCACGGCGGGTCGTCGCTGCAGGCGATCAAGAAGTACATTGCCGCGCACTACAAGCTGGACGCGGAGAAGCTGGCGCCGTTTATCAAGAAGTACCTCAAGTCGGCCGTCGTGGCGGGCGAGCTGGTGCAGACGAAGGGGAAGGGCGCGTCCGGCTCGTTCAAGCTTGCCGGCGCCGGCGGCGGGGGGGCGGCCGAGGGCGGCAAGGCTCGTGCTGGCGGTGCCAAGAAGAAGCGCGCCGCTCCGGCCAGCAAGGAGAAGAAGGGCGCCCGTGCGGCCGGCGCAAAGAAGGCTGGTGGCGTGAAGGCGGCGACCGGTCGGAAGGCGGGCGCCGCCAAGAAGGCGTCTGCGGCGTCGGCCGCTCCCGCGGGTGCGAAGAAGGCGGCTGCGGCCAAGCCGGCCAAGGCCAAGTCGCCGTCGAAGGCGAAGAAGGCCGCCAAGGTTCCGACGAAGAAGCCGAAGGCGCCGCGCCCGAAGAAGGCGACGACGCCGTCTAAGGCGAAGGCTTCGCCCAAGAAGAAGAAGTAGAGTAGAGGAGAAAGAGATGGGAGAAAGGAAGGGTTTGGCGCTTGACTCCGTCGTCCCCACCCCCCGTCGTCGTCTAGTGGCGCGCAAGAGACGCGCGGCCCAAAACGGCCCTTCTCAGGGCCATCAAAGCACGTCGGGGAAGGTTTTGATTGTCGTGTTGCGTTTGGTGTGGGTGTCTGTCTGTCTGGCGTTTCTGTATGCCCGTGGGGATGCTGTTTGCGTGCCGTGGTGGTTGGATTGCGGGGGTCGGTGGCGGGTGTGGGCGGCGGTAGCGGTAAGCGGTGTTGTTGTTGATTGTCGCCGTGTTTGTGGCGGCGGCCGACGGTTGGTTTTCTGTCACGTTGTTTTGTTTGAATACGTTGGTTGGCTTGCCTGCGTTCGTTCTTCTCGGATGTCTGTCTTGTCTAGTCGTGTCTGGTCTTTGTTGTTTTGTTCCTTTGTGTGTGTGTGTGTGTGTTATGTTTTGCAACGGGGGGCACGTTGAGATGTGGAAGGAGTCGGCGGGGATTTCGGTGGCGTGTAGAGCGAGCGAGCGCGCCTGCCTGGCCGTTGGCCGTCGGAGTGGAGTGCGGGTTTGTTTTTGTGTTTTCGAAACGAAAGCGGCGGCCGGCCGGCCAGCCACCCGTGCGGTGTGACGTCGGCCGTTGGGTATTGTGCGCTTTGAGCGCCGGGGAGGGATGATGTGTGATTGTTGCGCGCTGCTAAGCAGGCAGGCAGAGTGAGCGGGTGTGGCGGACGGACGGGAAGTGGTGGTTGTTGTTTTTGGGTTGCGGGGCGAGAGGCAGGCGACCGACAAAGTTTGCTCGCGACGGAGAGATGTTAGTGGCCCTGAAAAGGGCCGTTTTTGTTTGTGCGGTGCGGTGCCGCGGCGCGGTTTAGGCGCGCTCGCCGCGGATGCGGCGCGCGAGCTGGATGTCCTTGGGCATGATGGTGACGCGCTTGGCGTGGATTGCGCACAGGTTGGTGTCTTCGAAGAGGCCGACGAGGTAGGCCTCGCTGGCCTCCTGCAGGGCCATGACTGCGGAGCTCTGGAAGCGCAGGTCGGTCTTGAAGTCCTGGGCGATCTCGCGCACTAGGCGCTGGAATGGCAGCTTGCGGATGAGCAGCTCTGTGCTCTTCTGGTAGCGCCTGATTTCTCGCAGGGCGACGGTGCCCGGCCTGTAGCGGTGGGGCTTCTTGACGCCTCCGGTGGCGGGCGCGCTCTTCCTCGCCGCCTTGGTGGCGAGCTGTTTGCGCTGGAGACGCCGGCGCGCACGCATCTCTACACGCAGACGAGCGATCATGGCTGGACGCAGGAAGGGCAGCAAGATTGCGGCCGCGCTGGAACTCCTGGTCGATGCGATCGGGACGGACCGCGGACGCAGTCGGCGCCACAAGAAGAAGAAGAGCACCGAGCAACAATGCTTCAAGTGCCAGAGGATGGGGCACATCGCTAAAGTGTGCAGGGGCACTTTTGCGTGTCTGAAGTGTGCCGAGGCACACGACACGCGAAACTGCACCAAGCCCCGCGACGCGGCTGCCAAGTGCGTGAACTGCGGCGGTGCCCACGCCGCAAACTCGCGCAGCTGCGCCTACGTGCGGGGCTACAGAAGCAGGATGGCCGCCCCACGCCCTGCCGAGGTACCTGGCGTCGAGACGGACGTCCCACCCCCCCGCTCCCGTGGGGACGGTGGACCATGCCGTCGCGAAGCCACCACGGACGACGCACTGACCGTCTTCCACACCGCCCTTGCGGCCGAAAGGGCAGCCATGAGGGAGGAACTCGTGGCTGTTCACCGCCAGCTGCAACAGCTGCGTGAGGAGCTGCGGGTCCTCAAGAAGACGTCTGCCACCAACGCCAGCTCCACTGCGAGTCGGCCAGCGGGGGTCGACGCCTCCACCCAGACGGTGCCACCCGAGCCGCCAGTTGAGGTGACGGGCGGCGCGGAGGCACCGACGGACATGGAAGTGGAGCAGCCCGCTCTCCCTCCTGACGCGGAGACCGAGCCGCGGGCACACGACGAAGGGACGCACACGGAGACACCCCCAGCTGCTGCGGCGGAGACAGAATGCCGGCCGCTCCCTGCGGAGTACAGCCTGGACTCTATGCTGCAGGTTTTCGCGACTCTACATGGCCCAGGCGGGAAATTCCAGCTCCCGGACCTGGACATCCCTCTACCCAACATGCCGGAGACCGCTTCCTCGCAAGCTGAAGAAGCGGCAACAGACGAAGAGCTGCCCCTCCCGCTCCCAGACGAGCGGAGCGTGCAGCCCTTCCTAAAGAAGATCGCGGCGTCGCTGAAGGACGGGTCGTACCCTCACGGGGACAACCCATACCCCTTCACGCCGGCGCGCGCGAAGCCACCACTGCCTCACGTACCGTGCGATCTCACGCTCATGCGTGACATGTTGCGTGAGGCAGTAACGAAGAAGGAGCTGATTCGGCTCAATAGCCGCCCCATCTTCACCCCTTCGGACTGGCAACACCTCTGCCGGGTCACACAGAAGTGGGTGATGGAGGAGTGGCGCTCTGGCAGGCGTCAGCCTGCCCCAGAAGACATAGAGATAAACAACTACTTCGCTGGCCAAAAATCAGCGAGGTAGCCGAGGCACATTCCAACTAGAGGCCAAAAGAAGTACGACAACAGAGGAGTTAAGGAGGAACAGCAGCACTACTGCTTAGCCTCCACCATCTCCGGACTGAGGAGGTCCGTGATTTTCGAGCGAGCGAGCGCTGGGCGCAGACCGTAGCCGACTCGCCAGCCGCTGCAGCTGCTGTTTGTGCACGTTTTGCTTTGCCCGAGGAAGGAAGGATGACAGGCCGCGGCAAGGGAGGAAAGGGGCTCGGCAAGGGTGGCGCCAAGCGGCACCGCAAGGTGTTGCGCGACAACATCCAGGGCATCACGAAGCCCGCCATCCGCCGCCTGGCTCGCAGGGGCGGCGTGAAGCGCATCTCTGGTCTGATCTACGAGGAGACCCGCGGGGTGCTGAAGGTGTTCCTGGAGAACGTGATCCGCGACGCGGTGACGTACACTGAGCACGCCAAGCGCAAGACTGTGACGGCCATGGACGTGGTGTACGCCCTGAAGAGGCAGGGGCGCACCCTGTACGGTTTCGGCGGTTAGGCTGCGTCGCAGCGGGCGCTGGCCTTCCCGCGGCCGTGCTTGTGGGTGGGAGAGACTAGAAAACGGCCCTTTTCAGGGCCACCACACTGTTCGGAAGTTGAAAAGTGCGAAAGAGTCTGTGTTGTTTGTTTGTTTCTTTCTTTCCGTTTGAGCGACGTGATGTGACTGGGAGGGGAGAAGGAAAGGAAACGTGTCATGTGGCTGGCTGTGTGTGGGAGCTGCTTCGTTTGTGTTTGTTATTGTGTGTCGTTGTATCGATCGCGACGGAGATGGCGGGCTGTGTGTTGTTGTGCGAGAGGCGGTGATTATTTGCTTGCGTGGTTTGGCTCTGTGTGTTTGCGGCGGCGTTGGGGTTTCCGAGGCAAGGCGTGTGGGCACAGGCGGCCGGATCAGCTGTTTCGTTCGTGTCGACGGCCGTTGCGCGCGGGAGTGGAGGGCGGTGTGTCGACACGCCTCCCTGTAACAATGGTCATTATTGCTGCCGTTGTCGTTTGGAAGGCGACTGCGACCGTGCAAAATGAATGTGTGTGTGTGTGTTTGTTGGGCCACACGGGCTGTGTGGACGACAAGATGGCGGACGTGCGCCGGCGGCGGCTGTGCTGTGAAAGTGCAAAGTTAAAACAAAACAAGGTGCGGCGAGGACGACTGAAATTTTGCTTTGGACGTAGGTTTGTGTGGTGGCCCTGAAAAGGGCCGATTGTTGTGGGCCGGGCCGAGCCGAGCCGGCAAAGCGCGTTGCGTGCAGGGGAGCACGCGGCGCTGCGATTGCCTTGGCCTCCTTTAGGCCTTCTTCTCGGTCTTCTTTGGCAGCAGGACGGCCTGGATGTTGGGCAGGACACCACCCTGTGCGATGGTGACGCCCGACAGGAGCTTGTTGAGCTCCTCGTCGTTGCGGATGGCAAGCTGCAGGTGGCGCGGGATGATGCGCGTCTTCTTGTTGTCGCGGGCCGCGTTTCCGGCCAGCTCGAGCACCTCAGCCGCGAGGTACTCCATGACGGCGGCGAGGTAGACGGGCGCCCCGGCGCCGACGCGCTCTGCGTAGTTTCCCTTGCGCAGGAGGCGGTGGATTCTGCCGACCGGGAACTGGAGCCCAGCCCTGCTTGAGCGGGACTTTGACTTGCCCTTGACTTTGCCTCCCTTTCCGCGTCCGGACATGGCGATGGGCTAGCGACGGTGCACACGAAACGGAAACGAAAACGACCGGTGCGAGCGGCAGCGAGTCGAGCAGCGGAGTGCGTGCCGGCGCAGCCGGGGTGGGGGTGCTTTATGGGCTCGGGTGCGGCGGCCGGTTGCGCGCGCGCCCCATTGGTCGGCGGCCGCAACAGGGCGAGCTGGTAAAGGTGCGGCGGCGGCTGGCGGCGGGTGCCACTGTGTGGGGAGACGCTGACTAGAGCGGAGCGCTTGCTACTGGTGTTGCTGCTGCCGTACGTTCGTTCGAGATGCCGCCCAAGACTAGCGGGAAGGCCGCCAAGAAGGCTGGCAAGGCGCAGAAGAACATTTCGAAGGGCGACAAGAAGAAGAAGCGCAAGAGGAAGGAGAGCTATGCCATCTACATCTACAAGGTGCTGAAGCAGGTGCACCCTGACACGGGCATCTCGTCGAAGGCGATGAGCATCATGAACAGCTTCGTGAACGACATTTTCGAGCGCATTGCGGCCGAGGCTTCTCGCCTGGCGCACTACAACAAGCGCTCGACCATCACGTCCCGCGAGATCCAGACCGCTGTGCGGCTGTTGCTGCCTGGCGAGCTGGCCAAGCACGCCGTGAGCGAGGGCACGAAGGCGGTGACCAAGTACACGAGCTCCAAGTAAGGAGGTGGCTCTGGAGTGGAAGGAAGGATGGAGAAGGCTCCTCCGTTGCGAGAGCGGCAAAACGGCCCTTTTCAGGGCCACCAACTTGCCTTTTGCGGGAAGGGCGGAATTGTTGTTGTTGTTGTTTGTGTGGACGGCTGTGATGTATGTGTGCATTTTGATTGTGGGTGGGGGGGGGCGCGTCAAAGCGTGTTGCGGGGGACGGCCACGAGGTTGGTCGCCGTGGCGTGGAATGGTGGCACGCCTCGTTGGAGTGGTTTTGACCCATTGGTGGTGGTGTGTGTGTGTTACCTGTCTGCGAGGGGGGACAGTGCGATCGGCGACTTTTGTGTCACCGTAACGACGGCCGTTTGCGGGTTTGTTTTTTGCACATCATACATGGCGAGGGTGAAATGTGAAATGTTTTTGTTTGGTTTTTTTTTGCCGCCCACTATTCCCTTTGCTGTACGCCGAGTTTGACAATGGTGCGACGTAACTGCAGCGTGGAGGTGTGTGAGTGACGTTGAAATTGAACGTGCCATTAAGACGCATTGTTGTTGTATTGTACTGTACGTGTACGGCGACACGCACGATGATGTACCATTCGACTCTGATTTTTGATAGCCGTGTCTGACTGATTGCGTACGACGCACGCACACCGATGTCGTCATTCAAGATGCACGCGTGTCCAGTGCAGTACAGTAAGCGCGACGCTAGACGGCGGCGGCGGCGGCGGCGGCGGTCGTCGTTTGTTTGGCGAATGTCTGTACACGTGTTTGTCTGTGTCCATCCGGTATGTATGTGTTTGTTTGAAAGTGTTTTGTGTGTCGGTGACGTGGTCCGATCCGTCGCCCCCTGAGTAACTGTCGATCGGCGCGATAGACCGGCGTCACGCAACTGAACCGAAGTCTTGGGCACACCCGTCATACTGTTGTACACCGTCGCGCTGAGAACGGTGACGAAAGGTTGACTTTGATCGGTCGAATGTCTGGGCAGAACGTGAGGAATGAGGCAAGAGTGCAAGGAGGGGGGGCAAAAGAGAGAGGAAGGGAAAAAGGGGAGAAACGCATTCGTAGAGCAACGGAACGTTCCCGTGTCGGAGGCGTATTGGAGCCGCACTGAAATGCGTTTAACGGCGGCGCGGCTGCAAGTGTCTGCCGTGGTGAACGTTACCTTTGACGGCTGCATTGGGCTTTGCTTTTGCTTTTGCTTTTGCTTTCGCTTTCGCTTTCGCTTTCCCGGATGTACGTAACGTTTGTTGATATGGTTCTGAGGAAGAGTGTATGACAGTGCCGTGCCGTCCATGTTCGTGTGCCCTCCCATTGTGTGTATGCTATTGTCTGTGTACTTGAATGATGTATGTAGGTGTTAGTGGACATGTTTCACCAGTGGGGGGAAATGGATCGTCGATAGTTGGCGTCACTCTGTCACGGTCGAGATGACGCACCCTCCGTACAGAAAGGTGTCGAGAAAGTGTGTGTGTGTGTGTGTGCGTCCGTGAATTGGCAGTGTTTGGAGGTGGGCGTGCCCTGCATGTGGCCCGGAAGGCTGTTCGTTTGGCGGTAGTGTTGTGTGGACAGGGGAGGGGCATGCGTAACGCTGCTGGCATGGCATTTCGGGAGATGGGAGGGGGCAAACGAGGAGCGGCGGCCAAAGAAAGGCGGGACGGGGAGGGGCGCGGTGTGGGTGGCTTGCGCCTGTGCTCGGCGTTGTGGTTTGTGCAAAAGAGGAGGAGAAAAACAATGAGTTGCCAGGGAGGGGAGCGGTGTTGTGTTGTGGTTGTCGTGGTGTAGCCGCAGACGCGGCTGTCAGTGAACGTGGCGAGACGGACGGATGCGCGGAGGGGCGGGGGCGGCGCATTTCGCCGGTGCCGTGCCGTGCCGTGCCGTGCCTGACAGCCGCGTGGTCGCTGTGTTGTTGGTGGCGTGGGGGCGAGGAGAGTACCGTACGGGTGTGCTTGTGCGCCGGAAATGGCACACTGCGCCTGCCCGTCTTGGAGGCTGATGGCTGTGGTGTGGAAATGGGGCGCGGTGATGTTGAAGCAGTTGAAGAACAGAAAAGAAACCAAGAAAACGGGAGGCGTGATGCGGCGGTGGTGGTGAGAGCGGGAAAAACAAAACAAACAAAAAAAAAACAACAAAAAAAAGAAGGAAAAACAACAAGAAACAAAAAAGAAAACAAAAAGTCTATCAATATTAGAATGTAAATGGAAATGGAAATGGACCCAGGTATAACCTCCCTGCACAAATAGCAGAGAGTCCGATGATAATAGAAATGTGCCAGAATGTTAACGTCCCTACAAAACAAACCCAACGATAATATTAATGAAAGAATGAACCGTATGTAACATTGCAACAGACATAATGAAACCTGATAAATTGTATAAGGGCAGCAGCGTTGACCTTTGGCCCTGTATTCAGAATAAAAAGAGCCAAAGATCGTCACCCCAATGAAAAAGACACTGAAACACGTATGTAACATAGCAGCGATGGCGAGACATTGTAGCATCTGTGACCAGAGAGTTTGCGCTGGACCGCGCGAGTGTTGCGAGCGGTTCTCAGTCAGTCAGTCAGTCAGTCGGTCGGTCGTTGCGAGTCTGTAGGTCTGTCTAGTTGAGGGCTGTACTCTGTCAGTAGTCGTCGCGTGCAGTACGCTAATAGTCGTCATGCAGAGCGGTCGGTCAGTAGTAGCAGCCGAGTGCGGTTGTGTGATGTAGGCGGTCGGCAACACTGGTCAAGATGGTGAATAAGGTATACTGTTAATTAATATAATCATTAGATAATGAACAATTTTATTTATTGTAATTATTCTCCAACAAGTTCCCCAATAATAATTTTTATTTCAAAAGCATTTTTCAAACATTTAATTTTTTATTGAACTGAAGAGTTCGTTGCACTTCACATTTCATTCCACTTCTTTGAAGAAAAATTTCACTAAAATCACAAAAAAAAAAGAGAATATTATTATTTGCAATGCAGTTCCTCCAAGCGCTGCGCAACAAACAAGAGCAGAAATGTGACATCCATTTATTCTGAGGTAAGACTTTAATTCTGATTGTTTTGCACAGGGCCAAAGACCGATATTTCGGTTTAATTGAAGTTTCTTGTCACTGAACGGACTTTTAAATGTTGTGAAGAATTTATATTTGAGTCAGATTGCGAATTTAACATTTTTGTTGCCATTTTCAATACCTCTCATTGTGGGCGAGGTTACAATCAGCGCAATGTCCATTAGCATCCGTAAATAACATTGTCCATTATTTTAAATTTTGCGGGGAGGTTACAACGCACAAAAAAAAAAAAAACAAAACAAAAAATTGCATTTGTATCCGCTCCTCAATTGTAGATACCCCTTACACAGCTGTGTGCAATGAATGAGTGCTGGCTGGTAATTAATTGCACTCCTTGGAGGGAAATGCCATAGGAAGTAGTCTTTAAAAAGTGAATGTTTTTCGTTAAAAGACAAAAGTTACTTTAGAAAAAAGTAATAGTGGGGCTTTTTGTCGTTGAACAAAATAAGTACAATGAACATACGTTATCAGATTTGCGCAAAATGCAGCTTCACACTACCTTTTGATTATAACACAATATACTATACATCGTCCCGAACCGTGACCAGAGTCGCGAGACGAGCAGAGCACGCCGCCGACGCCCGCTCAGTACAACCGTCCACCCGCTACTACTGTCGACCGACTACTACCTCTCCCGACTCGCGCTACAATATATATAACAACTGTTCCTGGCGACCCGGTGCGTGCCACTACTGTCGTCTGGCGCGGTCCAAGCGCCGACTAGCAACGATAAATAACTCTCTGGTCAGACAGAGATGCTGTCATGCCTCGCCATCGCTCTGGTAATGAATACATACGTGTTGCAGCGTGCGTACCACCGGAACACGCAGTGGCGGAGCCAAAGACTGTGTTGTCGAGGTCGAGTGCGAGCGGGAAGAGAGGCAGCGTCGGCACGGAGATGCAAGCGAGCGCGAGACGCACGGGGGCTGCGGCGTGGCGCGTTTGCGGTCGGCGCCTTTGGTGGCAACGGCCGGGACAAGCAGCGGTGTATGGTGTGGTGCGGGGCGGACAGGGGCGGCGGTGGACGGGGAGGAGGCGGCGCGACGACGGCATGGGGGCGAAAACGGGACGGGGGACGGCGGATGTTGAGAGGCGTCACGCGCGGACAGGACACAGACACAGAGACACACAGATTGGAAAGGGAGGGTGCGCGGTAATAGTTGGGAATGTGCGTACCGTGCGGGACGGGAGTGGGCGAGGAACACGGTCGTGGCCCCTGTTTTGGGTGCGTGTGATGACGTCGGTGTGTTGTGGGAAGGGAAGGTGCTGTGGCGGCGGCGCGTAATGGGCGTAGGCCGAAAAGAGAAAGGAACGTCGGCAGTGTGTTGGCAAGCGTCGGTTCGACTGCGACGTTGATGGGCAGGGCAGGGCGAGGTTAATGGTGGTAGGAGTAGGCGTGTGGGCGCACAAAATCTGCCGCTGCAGGCGGTGCCGTAACCGCCATGGCGGGAAGGAGAGAGGGCCAAAGAAAGAAAGAAAGAAAGAAAGAAGAAAACAAAAAAAAAAAAAAAAAAGGAGGAGGGGGGGGCGAAAGTGGAGAGGCGGTGGTGTGAGAAGGGCGGGGGCGGAAGGAAGGCAGGAAGGACAAGAGGCGAGGCGACGGCTTGCTTTGTGTATCGGTCGGTCTCTGGCTATGCTTCGTTTTCTGCAGCAGGGTCGGTGCGCGGCGTGGCTCGCGGCAGTGGGAACGCCTGGCGGCTGGACGGCCAGCAATGCGGTTGGATGGGCGGCCACAGCACCGCACCTGTGCCCGAGGAGGAGACGCTGGCGGCGGGCCCTGAGGTGAGGCCGGCTCGGCTCGGCTGGGGCTGTGGATGTGTAGGTGTGCGCCGCTGCTGCAACAACGAGTAAAACGCGAGAAGAAGGGATGGCGGTAGAGAGAGGAAAAAAAAAAGGTCGTGTTGTGTTGATGCGCAGGCAGACGCGTACAGAGAGACGAGCCCGGTCTGCAGCAGGGTGTGGCCGTGCCGAGTGCAGAGCAGCGGCGGCTCGGTTCGGTTCGGCCCGGCCCGGCCCGGCCCGGCGGGCCGCGCTGTTGTCGCGGACGTGAGCGCCCCCTGGCGGGTGGCCGGAGGCGGCGCGGCGTGTTGGACGTGTGGCTGGTGGCAGTGCACAATTTGCGAGTGGCTGGCGGTGTGGTGTGGCGGTTGGCGCGTCGGGCGGCGGAGAGAGAGAGAGAGGGGGAGGAGAGGTATGTGTTGCGGGCGCCCTTTGCTGCGCTGCGTCGTTGCGTGTGCCGTACAGGGCGGGCGCTTGTCGACTGTGTGGGCGGTGTGGCGAATTGGCGTGAAACGGCTGCCGAGAGGTGTGTGGTAGCGAGCCGGTCGGTGTCAGTGCGAAGGGGAATGTGCGTGCGTTTGGCGGTTTCGGTGTGCTTTTTGCGGCGTGAGAGTGGGGAATTAGTGGGGCCGGCTGTTGTGTTGGTTCCTTGTGTCTTGTGTCGCGTAGCTTGATGGCAACGTGGAAGGACGCCGGTTTCGTTTCGAGCCTTGCGTGTGGTTGTCGACGTTGACTGGTTGGCGTGTGCATGTGTGGGTCGCGAGTGCGTTTTTGGCTGGCTGTGTGTGTGTGTGTGTGTGTGTGTGTGTGTGTGTGTGTGTTTTGGGGGGGAAGGGGGAGGCGGTGGTGAAAGTGCAGTCGTTGCCACGGGCGCGTCGTCGGGTGGGGCTGGGGCTGTGCGTCGTGGCGGAAAGGTGGTAGGTTGCGGGAAGCGAGCCCGTCGTTGACGGTGTCGCGTGAGTTGTGACTCGAGTGGGGCGCGGGGCGCGGGACAGGAGCAGCGTGCCGCTGCGTCGTGGTCGTCAGCAGAGGCTGTGCGTGTGCTTGTCCTTTTTGTGGGCGGTTCGTGCGAGGCGTTTTTTGTTTCGTGTTGCCCTAGTTGTTAGTTTATTTTTTTTTTGTGTTTGTTATTTTGAGACGACGACTGGTTGGTGGCGTGCGCGCGAAGTGGCGGTGTGCGCTTCCCGTGTCGTTTTGTTTTTGTTTGGTTTTTTTGTTTTTGTGTGTTTTTTTTTTTGCACTGGGCCCCGGGGGGTGGGTGGGTGCGTGTGTGTCGATTGCCGGCTGGCGAAAGGTGCGCCATCGGCGGGGTGGGTCGCCGGCACAAGTAGAGGCGGCGGCGTTGTTGCTGTTGTTGTGTGGTGTTTGTTTTGTTCGGCTGTGTCGGCGAGCTGTGTTGCGGTGCGTGTGAATGGTGGTGCAAAAGTGCTGGCGTTGGGGCTGCGACTGCGACGGCGGCGAGCCGCGGGCGCGCATGATAGTGATGTTGTGAACAGCGGCTGTGTACGGTAGTGGTGTTGTTGTAGCACGACGTGCATCCGGGCCGGCGCGGAAAGCGCAGTTGCGGGCGGTTGCCCTTCGGTGCCAGCCATGTCGCGTGAGCGGCGGGTTGCTCTGGTGTCGACACGTGGTGCTCTGGGTTGTTGTGTGGTGCCCTTTGGCCGGTGGGGGTGGTTCGCGTGTGTCTCGTTCGCGCTCGGTATCTGGTCGTGGTCGTGCTGCTCCCCCGTCTGTCGGCGGTTTTCGACGTCGTCTGTACGTTTTTGTTCGTTTGCGGCGTGCCTGCCGACGTCGTCCCGTCGCGACCTTTCAACCGAAAGTGTGGCGCCCGAAGGTGAACGAACGTAACCCTGACCTCGGCGCTTTACGCTGAGCCGAGCGAACCGAACCTAACCTGTGGTGTGGCGAGGTGAGCTCAGCCTGTGAGCCCCTAACGTCTACGTAAGGTAAGCTGTCCGGCTGACGCCTCACGTTTGAACGCTTTTTTTTAACCTAGCACTGACCCCTTAACCTAACGTGTAACCTAACCTAACCTCTGACGCCTGACGTGTTTGAATGCTTAACCTAAGTTTGACGCTTAACCTAACCCAAGTCCCCTTAACCTAACCCACGTCCACCTAACCCTAACCTAACCTAGACGTGTAAACGTAATGTGTAACGCGTAACGTGTAAGGTCGGCTGTCGTGTGTGCTGACGGCAGATTGGGTTGGTCTGTAGATTCGGATTGCGGTTTGCCTCGGTCGAGGGGTTGGGTCGGAAGCGGCGAGGGGCGGCGGCGCCTGTTGCGCAGGCGGCGTCCGTTTGCGGCGGGCAATTGTTGATAAACGGCTGTGAATGTTGGCGGGCGAGAGGAGGAGGACGGCGCGCGATGTGGCCCGACGGCTGCGGGCCGATCGGGAAACGGCGGGAGGGCGACGGAAGGCGATGGGGCGGCGGAGGCGCGTTTGCACGGCCGTCATCGCCGCACGCCTCGGCTTGTGTGGCTGTGGCGCCGGCCGCGCTGGCCGGGCTGCCGCGGCGACGGTGTGGGAGTTTTGCCGAAGGTTTGGCCATTGTGGCGGGTCGTCGGCTGGGGCTGTGGGGGCGGCATTTGGGCGGGGGCGGCGATTCTCGGCGGGCCGACCCAGGCTGTAGCGCGCGGTAGCTGCAGTTTGGCCGTGGTTTGCGGCGCTGCCGTGGCGACTGGTTGGCGACTGTGGTGTGGCTGTGTGTAGCCCCATCCTCGGTGGTTTGAAAGGCGCGGGCGGTTGTGGCGCAGGTTTGGGGCTGCTCCGCACAGGCTGTCGGACGTTGGGCGGTAGCAAGCGCGGGAGGCGCGGCGCGGCGGCGCGCAGAGTGGCGGCCGCTCTCTCGGCCGTCCGCGCCCGCCCGCGACACTGGCTGGGCCTTGTGATTCTCTGCTCTGCTGCTGTGCTGTGCTTGCGTGCCTGCCTGCCGTCCCGCTCGCTCTCGCTCTCGCTCTCGCTGTGTGTTACGCGCGTCGTCGAAATGGCAGATCAGGCGGCTACGAACGAGACTGCTGCGGCACCCGCCGCCACCGGCACTACGAAGAAGGCCAAGTCTGCGTCGTCTGCGAAGAAGCCGCGCGCCAAGCCTGCGCACCCGCGCACCTCTGAGATGGTGACGGCCGCCATCAAGAGTCTGAAGGAGCGCGGCGGGTCGTCGCTGCAGGCGATCAAGAAGTACATTGCCGCGCACTACAAGCTGGACGCGGAGAAGCTGGCGCCGTTTATCAAGAAGTACCTCAAGTCGGCCGTCGTGGCGGGCGAGCTGGTGCAGACGAAGGGGAAGGGCGCGTCCGGCTCGTTCAAGCTTGCCGGCGCCGGCGGCGGGGGGGCGGCCGAGGGCGGCAAGGCTCGTGCTGGCGGTGCCAAGAAGAAGCGCGCCGCTCCGGCCAGCAAGGAGAAGAAGGGCGCCCGTGCGGCCGGCGCAAAGAAGGCTGGTGGCGTGAAGGCGGCGACCGGTCGGAAGGCGGGCGCCGCCAAGAAGGCGTCTGCGGCGTCGGCCGCTCCCGCGGGTGCGAAGAAGGCGGCTGCGGCCAAGCCGGCCAAGGCCAAGTCGCCGTCGAAGGCGAAGAAGGCCGCCAAGGTTCCGACGAAGAAGCCGAAGGCGCCGCGCCCGAAGAAGGCGACGACGCCGTCTAAGGCGAAGGCTTCGCCCAAGAAGAAGAAGTAGAGTAGAGGAGAAAGAGATGGGAGAAAGGAAGGGTTTGGCGCTTGACTCCGTCGTCCCCACCCCCCGTCGTCGTCTAGTGGCGCGCAAGAGACGCGCGGCCCAAAACGGCCCTTCTCAGGGCCATCAAAGCACGTCGGGGAAGGTTTTGATTGTCGTGTTGCGTTTGGTGTGGGTGTCTGTCTGTCTGGCGTTTCTGTATGCCCGTGGGGATGCTGTTTGCGTGCCGTGGTGGTTGGATTGCGGGGGTCGGTGGCGGGTGTGGGCGGCGGTAGCGGTAAGCGGTGTTGTTGTTGATTGTCGCCGTGTTTGTGGCGGCGGCCGACGGTTGGTTTTCTGTCACGTTGTTTTGTTTGAATACGTTGGTTGGCTTGCCTGCGTTCGTTCTTCTCGGATGTCTGTCTTGTCTAGTCGTGTCTGGTCTTTGTTGTTTTGTTCCTTTGTGTGTGTGTGTGTGTGTTATGTTTTGCAACGGGGGGCACGTTGAGATGTGGAAGGAGTCGGCGGGGATTTCGGTGGCGTGTAGAGCGAGCGAGCGCGCCTGCCTGGCCGTTGGCCGTCGGAGTGGAGTGCGGGTTTGTTTTTGTGTTTTCGAAACGAAAGCGGCGGCCGGCCGGCCAGCCACCCGTGCGGTGTGACGTCGGCCGTTGGGTATTGTGCGCTTTGAGCGCCGGGGAGGGATGATGTGTGATTGTTGCGCGCTGCTAAGCAGGCAGGCAGAGTGAGCGGGTGTGGCGGACGGACGGGAAGTGGTGGTTGTTGTTTTTGGGTTGCGGGGCGAGAGGCAGGCGACCGACAAAGTTTGCTCGCGACGGAGAGATGTTAGTGGCCCTGAAAAGGGCCGTTTTTGTTTGTGCGGTGCGGTGCCGCGGCGCGGTTTAGGCGCGCTCGCCGCGGATGCGGCGCGCGAGCTGGATGTCCTTGGGCATGATGGTGACGCGCTTGGCGTGGATTGCGCACAGGTTGGTGTCTTCGAAGAGGCCGACGAGGTAGGCCTCGCTGGCCTCCTGCAGGGCCATGACTGCGGAGCTCTGGAAGCGCAGGTCGGTCTTGAAGTCCTGGGCGATCTCGCGCACTAGGCGCTGGAATGGCAGCTTGCGGATGAGCAGCTCTGTGCTCTTCTGGTAGCGCCTGATTTCTCGCAGGGCGACGGTGCCCGGCCTGTAGCGGTGGGGCTTCTTGACGCCTCCGGTGGCGGGCGCGCTCTTCCTCGCCGCCTTGGTGGCGAGCTGTTTGCGCGGCGCCTTTCCGCCGGTGGACTTGCGGGCCGTTTGCTTTGTGCGGGCCATAGCGGTAGCGGAGCGGCGTGCGTGGAGGTTAGGTGCGGCGCGGCGTCCGGTGCTGCCTTGACAACGGGCCCGCGCGCCTCCGTGCTGCGCTTATATGCCCTCGGTTGCGCGTGGTGGGGGGAGGGCGGGCCAGAGTCTATATAGGGGGGCGGCGGGCGCGCTGGGCGCAGACCGTAGCCGACTCGCCAGCCGCTGCAGCTGCTGTTTGTGCACGTTTTGCTTTGCCCGAGGAAGGAAGGATGACAGGCCGCGGCAAGGGAGGAAAGGGGCTCGGCAAGGGTGGCGCCAAGCGGCACCGCAAGGTGTTGCGCGACAACATCCAGGGCATCACGAAGCCCGCCATCCGCCGCCTGGCTCGCAGGGGCGGCGTGAAGCGCATCTCTGGTCTGATCTACGAGGAGACCCGCGGGGTGCTGAAGGTGTTCCTGGAGAACGTGATCCGCGACGCGGTGACGTACACTGAGCACGCCAAGCGCAAGACTGTGACGGCCATGGACGTGGTGTACGCCCTGAAGAGGCAGGGGCGCACCCTGTACGGTTTCGGCGGTTAGGCTGCGTCGCAGCGGGCGCTGGCCTTCCCGCGGCCGTGCTTGTGGGTGGGAGAGACTAGAAAACGGCCCTTTTCAGGGCCACCACACTGTTCGGAAGTTGAAAAGTGCGAAAGAGTCTGTGTTGTTTGTTTGTTTCTTTCTTTCCGTTTGAGCGACGTGATGTGACTGGGAGGGGAGAAGGAAAGGAAACGTGTCATGTGGCTGGCTGTGTGTGGGAGCTGCTTCGTTTGTGTTTGTTATTGTGTGTCGTTGTATCGATCGCGACGGAGATGGCGGGCTGTGTGTTGTTGTGCGAGAGGCGGTGATTATTTGCTTGCGTGGTTTGGCTCTGTGTGTTTGCGGCGGCGTTGGGGTTTCCGAGGCAAGGCGTGTGGGCACAGGCGGCCGGATCAGCTGTTTCGTTCGTGTCGACGGCCGTTGCGCGCGGGAGTGGAGGGCGGTGTGTCGACACGCCTCCCTGTAACAATGGTCATTATTGCTGCCGTTGTCGTTTGGAAGGCGACTGCGACCGTGCAAAATGAATGTGTGTGTGTGTGTTTGTTGGGCCACACGGGCTGTGTGGACGACAAGATGGCGGACGTGCGCCGGCGGCGGCTGTGCTGTGAAAGTGCAAAGTTAAAACAAAACAAGGTGCGGCGAGGACGACTGAAATTTTGCTTTGGACGTAGGTTTGTGTGGTGGCCCTGAAAAGGGCCGATTGTTGTGGGCCGGGCCGAGCCGAGCCGGCAAAGCGCGTTGCGTGCAGGGGAGCACGCGGCGCTGCGATTGCCTTGGCCTCCTTTAGGCCTTCTTCTCGGTCTTCTTTGGCAGCAGGACGGCCTGGATGTTGGGCAGGACACCACCCTGTGCGATGGTGACGCCCGACAGGAGCTTGTTGAGCTCCTCGTCGTTGCGGATGGCAAGCTGCAGGTGGCGCGGGATGATGCGCGTCTTCTTGTTGTCGCGGGCCGCGTTTCCGGCCAGCTCGAGCACCTCAGCCGCGAGGTACTCCATGACGGCGGCGAGGTAGACGGGCGCCCCGGCGCCGACGCGCTCTGCGTAGTTTCCCTTGCGCAGGAGGCGGTGGATTCTGCCGACCGGGAACTGGAGCCCAGCCCTGCTTGAGCGGGACTTTGACTTGCCCTTGACTTTGCCTCCCTTTCCGCGTCCGGACATGGCGATGGGCTAGCGACGGTGCACACGAAACGGAAACGAAAACGACCGGTGCGAGCGGCAGCGAGTCGAGCAGCGGAGTGCGTGCCGGCGCAGCCGGGGTGGGGGTGCTTTATGGGCTCGGGTGCGGCGGCCGGTTGCGCGCGCGCCCCATTGGTCGGCGGCCGCAACAGGGCGAGCTGGTAAAGGTGCGGCGGCGGCTGGCGGCGGGTGCCACTGTGTGGGAAGACGCTGACTAGAGCGGAGCGCTTGCTACTGGTGTTGCTGCTGCCGTACGTTCGTTCGAGATGCCGCCCAAGACTAGCGGGAAGGCCGCCAAGAAGGCTGGCAAGGCGCAGAAGAACATTTCGAAGGGCGACAAGAAGAAGAAGCGCAAGAGGAAGGAGAGCTATGCCATCTACATCTACAAGGTGCTGAAGCAGGTGCACCCTGACACGGGCATCTCGTCGAAGGCGATGAGCATCATGAACAGCTTCGTGAACGACATTTTCGAGCGCATTGCGGCCGAGGCTTCTCGCCTGGCGCACTACAACAAGCGCTCGACCATCACGTCCCGCGAGATCCAGACCGCTGTGCGGCTGTTGCTGCCTGGCGAGCTGGCCAAGCACGCCGTGAGCGAGGGCACGAAGGCGGTGACCAAGTACACGAGCTCCAAGTAAGGAGGTGGCTCTGGAGTGGAAGGAAGGATGGAGAAGGCTCCTCCGTTGCGAGAGCGGCAAAACGGCCCTTTTCAGGGCCACCAACTTGCCTTTTGCGGGAAGGGCGGAATTGTTGTTGTTGTTGTTTGTGTGGACGGCTGTGATGTATGTGTGCATTTTGATTGTGGGTGGGGGGGGGCGCGTCAAAGCGTGTTGCGGGGGACGGCCACGAGGTTGGTCGCCGTGGCGTGGAATGGTGGCACGCCTCGTTGGAGTGGTTTTGACCCATTGGTGGTGGTGTGTGTGTGTTACCTGTCTGCGAGGGGGGACAGTGCGATCGGCGACTTTTGTGTCACCGTAACGACGGCCGTTTGCGGGTTTGTTTTTTGCACATCATACATGGCGAGGGTGAAATGTGAAATGTTTTTGTTTGGTTTTTTTTTGCCGCCCACTATTCCCTTTGCTGTACGCCGAGTTTGACAATGGTGCGACGTAACTGCAGCGTGGAGGTGTGTGAGTGACGTTGAAATTGAACGTGCCATTAAGACGCATTGTTGTTGTATTGTACTGTACGTGTACGGCGACACGCACGATGATGTACCATTCGACTCTGATTTTTGATAGCCGTGTCTGACTGATTGCGTACGACGCACGCACACCGATGTCGTCATTCAAGATGCACGCGTGTCCAGTGCAGTACAGTAAGCGCGACGCTAGACGGCGGCGGCGGCGGCGGCGGCGGCGGCGGCGGTCGTCGTTTGTTTGGCGAATGTCTGTACACGTGTTTGTCTGTGTCCATCCGGTATGTATGTGTTTGTTTGAAAGTGTTTTGTGTGTCGGTGACGTGGTCCGATCCGTCGCCCCCTGAGTAACTGTCGATCGGCGCGATAGACCGGCGTCACGCAACTGAACCGAAGTCTTGGGCACACCCGTCATACTGTTGTACACCGTCGCGCTGAGAACGGTGACGAAAGGTTGACTTTGATCGGTCGAATGTCTGGGCAGAACGTGAGGAATGAGGCAAGAGTGCAAGGAGGGGGGGCAAAAGAGAGAGGAAGGGAAAAAGGGGAGAAACGCATTCGTAGAGCAACGGAACGTTCCCGTGTCGGAGGCGTATTGGAGCCGCACTGAAATGCGTTTAACGGCGGCGCGGCTGCAAGTGTCTGCCGTGGTGAACGTTACCTTTGACGGCTGCATTGGGCTTTGCTTTTGCTTTTGCTTTTGCTTTCGCTTTCGCTTTCGCTTTCCCGGATGTACGTAACGTTTGTTGATATGGTTCTGAGGAAGAGTGTATGACAGTGCCGTGCCGTCCATGTTCGTGTGCCCTCCCATTGTGTGTATGCTATTGTCTGTGTACTTGAATGATGTATGTAGGTGTTAGTGGACATGTTTCACCAGTGGGGGGAAATGGATCGTCGATAGTTGGCGTCACTCTGTCACGGTCGAGATGACGCACCCTCCGTACAGAAAGGTGTCGAGAAAGTGTGTGTGTGTGTGTGCGTCCGTGAATTGGCAGTGTTTGGAGGTGGGCGTGCCCTGCATGTGGCCCGGAAGGCTGTTCGTTTGGCGGTAGTGTTGTGTGGACAGGGGAGGGGCATGCGTAACGCTGCTGGCATGGCATTTCGGGAGATGGGAGGGGGCAAACGAGGAGCGGCGGCCAAAGAAAGGCGGGACGGGGAGGGGCGCGGTGTGGGTGGCTTGCGCCTGTGCTCGGCGTTGTGGTTTGTGCAAAAGAGGAGGAGAAAAACAATGAGTTGCCAGGGAGGGGAGCGGTGTTGTGTTGTGGTTGTCGTGGTGTAGCCGCAGACGCGGCTGTCAGTGAACGTGGCGAGACGGACGGATGCGCGGAGGGGCGGGGGCGGCGCATTTCGCCGGTGCCGTGCCGTGCCGTGCCGTGCCTGACAGCCGCGTGGTCGCTGTGTTGTTGGTGGCGTGGGGGCGAGGAGAGTACCGTACGGGTGTGCTTGTGCGCCGGAAATGGCACACTGCGCCTGCCCGTCTTGGAGGCTGATGGCTGTGGTGTGGAAATGGGGCGCGGTGATGTTGAAGCAGTTGAAGAACAGAAAAGAAACCAAGAAAACGGGAGGCGTGATGCGGCGGTGGTGGTGAGAGCGGGAAAAACAAAACAAACAAAAAAAAAAAACAACAAAAAAAAGAAGGAAAAACAACAAGAAACAAAAAAGAAAACAAAAAGTCTATCAATATTAGAATGTAAATGGAAATGGAAATGGACCCAGGTATAACCTCCCTGCACAAATAGCAGAGAGTCCGATGATAATAGAAATGTGCCAGAATGTTAACGTCCCTACAAAACAAACCCAACGATAATATTAATGAAAGAATGAACCGTATGTAACATTGCAACAGACATAATGAAACCTGATAAATTGTATAAGGGCAGCAGCGTTGACCTTTGGCCCTGTATTCAGAATAAAAAGAGCCAAAGATCGTCACCCCAATGAAAAAGACACTGAAACACGTATGTAACATAGCAGCGATGGCGAGACATTGTAGCATCTGTGACCAGAGAGTTTGCGCTGGACCGCGCGAGTGTTGCGAGCGGTTCTCAGTCAGTCAGTCAGTCAGTCGGTCGGTCGTTGCGAGTCTGTAGGTCTGTCTAGTTGAGGGCTGTACTCTGTCAGTAGTCGTCGCGTGCAGTACGCTAATAGTCGTCATGCAGAGCGGTCGGTCAGTAGTAGCAGCCGAGTGCGGTTGTGTGATGTAGGCGGTCGGCAACACTGGTCAAGATGGTGAATAAGGTATACTGTTAATTAATATAATCATTAGATAATGAACAATTTTATTTATTGTAATTATTCTCCAACAAGTTCCCCAATAATAATTTTTATTTCAAAAGCATTTTTCAAACATTTAATTTTTTATTGAACTGAAGAGTTCGTTGCACTTCACATTTCATTCCACTTCTTTGAAGAAAAATTTCACTAAAATCACAAAAAAAAAAAGAGAATATTATTATTTGCAATGCAGTTCCTCCAAGCGCTGCGCAACAAACAAGAGCAGAAATGTGACATCCATTTATTCTGAGGTAAGACTTTAATTCTGATTGTTTTGCACAGGGCCAAAGACCGATATTTCGGTTTAATTGAAGTTTCTTGTCACTGAACGGACTTTTAAATGTTGTGAAGAATTTATATTTGAGTCAGATTGCGAATTTAACATTTTTGTTGCCATTTTCAATACCTCTCATTGTGGGCGAGGTTACAATTAGCGCAATGTCCATTAGCATCCGTAAATAACATTGTCCATTATTTTAAATTTTGCGGGGAGGTTACAACGCACAAAAAAAAAAAAACAAAACAAAAAATTGCATTTGTATCCGCTCCTCAATTGTAGATACCCCTTACACAGCTGTGTGCAATGAATGAGTGCTGGCTGGTAATTAATTGCACTCCTTGGAGGGAAATGCCATAGGAAGTAGTCTTTAAAAAGTGAATGTTTTTCGTTAAAAGACAAAAGTTACTTTAGAAAAAAGTAATAGTGGGGCTTTTTGTCGTTGAACAAAATAAGTACAATGAACATACGTTATCAGATTTGCGCAAAATGCAGCTTCACACTACCTTTTGATTATAACACAATATACTATACATCGTCCCGAACCGTGACCAGAGTCGCGAGACGAGCAGAGCACGCCGCCGACGCCCGCTCAGTACAACCGTCCACCCGCTACTACTGTCGACCGACTACTACCTCTCCCGACTCGCGCTACAATATATATAACAACTGTTCCTGGCGACCCGGTGCGTGCCACTACTGTCGTCTGGCGCGGTCCAAGCGCCGACTAGCAACGATAAATAACTCTCTGGTCAGACAGAGATGCTGTCATGCCTCGCCATCGCTCTGGTAATGAATACATACGTGTTGCAGCGTGCGTACCACCGGAACACGCAGTGGCGGAGCCAAAGACTGTGTTGTCGAGGTCGAGTGCGAGCGGGAAGAGAGGCAGCGTCGGCACGGAGATGCAAGCGAGCGCGAGACGCACGGGGGCTGCGGCGTGGCGCGTTTGCGGTCGGCGCCTTTGGTGGCAACGGCCGGGACAAGCAGCGGTGTATGGTGTGGTGCGGGGCGGACAGGGGCGGCGGTGGACGGGGAGGAGGCGGCGCGACGACGGCATGGGGGCGAAAACGGGACGGGGGACGGCGGATGTTGAGAGGCGTCACGCGCGGACAGGACACAGACACAGAGACACACAGATTGGAAAGGGAGGGTGCGCGGTAATAGTTGGGAATGTGCGTACCGTGCGGGACGGGAGTGGGCGAGGAACACGGTCGTGGCCCCTGTTTTGGGTGCGTGTGATGACGTCGGTGTGTTGTGGGAAGGGAAGGTGCTGTGGCGGCGGCGCGTAATGGGCGTAGGCCGAAAAGAGAAAGGAACGTCGGCAGTGTGTTGGCAAGCGTCGGTTCGACTGCGACGTTGATGGGCAGGGCAGGGCGAGGTTAATGGTGGTAGGAGTAGGCGTGTGGGCGCACAAAATCTGCCGCTGCAGGCGGTGCCGTAACCGCCATGGCGGGAAGGAGAGAGGGCCAAAGAAAGAAAGAAAGAAAGAAAGAAGAAAACAAAAAAAAAAAAAAAAAAGGAGGAGGGGGGGGCGAAAGTGGAGAGGCGGTGGTGTGAGAAGGGCGGGGGCGGAAGGAAGGCAGGAAGGACAAGAGGCGAGGCGACGGCTCGCTTTGTGTATCGGTCGGTCTCTGGCTATGCTTCGTTTTCTGCAGCAGGGTCGGTGCGCGGCGTGGCTCGCGGCAGTGGGAACGCCTGGCGGCTGGACGGCCAGCAATGCGGTTGGATGGGCGGCCACAGCACCGCACCTGTGCCCGAGGAGGAGACGCTGGCGGCGGGCCCTGAGGTGAGGCCGGCTCGGCTCGGCTGGGGCTGTGGATGTGTAGGTGTGCGCCGCTGCTGCAAGTAAAACGCGAGAAGAAGGGATGGCGGTAGAGAGAGGAAAAAAAAAAGGTCGTGTTGTGTTGATGCGCAGGCAGACGCGTACAGAGAGACGAGCCCGGTCTGCAGCAGGGTGTGGCCGTGCCGAGTGCAGAGCAGCGGCGGCTCGGTTCGGTTCGGCCCGGCCCGGCCCGGCCCGGCGGGCCGCGCTGTTGTCGCGGACGTGAGCGCCCCCTGGCGGGTGGCCGGAGGCGGCGCGGCGTGTTGGACGTGTGGCTGGTGGCAGTGCACAATTTGCGAGTGGCTGGCGGTGTGGTGTGGCGGTTGGCGCGTCGGGCGGCGGAGAGAGAGAGAGAGGGGGAGGAGAGGTATGTGTTGCGGGCGCCCTTTGCTGCGCTGCGTCGTTGCGTGTGCCGTACAGGGCGGGCGCTTGTCGACTGTGTGGGCGGTGTGGCGAATTGGCGTGAAACGGCTGCCGAGAGGTGTGTGGTAGCGAGCCGGTCGGTGTCAGTGCGAAGGGGAATGTGCGTGCGTTTGGCGGTTTCGGTGTGCTTTTTGCGGCGTGAGAGTGGGGAATTAGTGGGGCCGGCTGTTGTGTTGGTTCCTTGTGTCTTGTGTCGCGTAGCTTGATGGCAACGTGGAAGGACGCCGGTTTCGTTTCGAGCCTTGCGTGTGGTTGTCGACGTTGACTGGTTGGCGTGTGCATGTGTGGGTCGCGAGTGCGTTTTTGGCTGGCTGTGTGTGTGTGTGTGTGTGTGTGTGTGTGTGTGTGTGTGTGTTTTGGGGGGGAAGGGGGAGGCGGTGGTGAAAGTGCAGTCGTTGCCACGGGCGCGTCGTCGGGTGGGGCTGGGGCTGTGCGTCGTGGCGGAAAGGTGGTAGGTTGCGGGAAGCGAGCCCGTCGTTGACGGTGTCGCGTGAGTTGTGACTCGAGTGGGGCGCGGGGCGCGGGACAGGAGCAGCGTGCCGCTGCGTCGTGGTCGTCAGCAGAGGCTGTGCGTGTGCTTGTCCTTTTTGTGGGCGGTTCGTGCGAGGCGTTTTTTGTTTCGTGTTGCCCTAGTTGTTAGTTTATTTTTTTTTTGTGTTTGTTATTTTGAGACGACGACTGGTTGGTGGCAGTGCGCGCGAAGTGGCGGTGTGCGCTTCCCGTGTCGTTTTGTTTTTGTTTGGTTTTTTTGTTTTTGTGTGTTTTTTTTTTGCACTGGGCCCCGGGGGGTGGGTGGGTGCGTGTGTGTCGATTGCCGGCTGGCGAAAGGTGCGCCATCGGCGGGGTGGGTCGCCGGCACAAGTAGAGGCGGCGGCGTTGTTGCTGTTGTTGTGTGGTGTTTGTTTTGTTCGGCTGTGTCGGCGAGCTGTGTTGCGGTGCGTGTGAATGGTGGTGCAAAAGTGCTGGCGTTGGGGCTGCGACTGCGACGGCGGCGAGCCGCGGGCGCGCATGATAGTGATGTTGTGAACAGCGGCTGTGTACGGTAGTGGTGTTGTTGTAGCACGACGTGCATCCGGGCCGGCGCGGAAAGCGCAGTTGCGGGCGGTTGCCCTTCGGTGCCAGCCATGTCGCGTGAGCGGCGGGTTGCTCTGGTGTCGACACGTGGTGCTCTGGGTTGTTGTGTGGTGCCCTTTGGCCGGTGGGGGTGGTTCGCGTGTGTCTCGTTCGCGCTCGGTATCTGGTCGTGGTCGTGCTGCT
The DNA here is from genome assembly GCF_021461385.2 of Schistocerca piceifrons. Classification (NCBI taxonomy): domain Eukaryota; kingdom Metazoa; phylum Arthropoda; class Insecta; order Orthoptera; family Acrididae; genus Schistocerca; species Schistocerca piceifrons. The sequence goes on along the minus strand of NW_025726807.1, from coordinate 19,253 downwards.
CCCCCGTCTGTCGGCGGTTTTCGACGTCGTCTGTACGTTTTTGTTCGTTTGCGGCGTGCCTGCCGACGTCGTCCCGTCGCGACCTTTCAACCGAAAGTGTGGCGCCCGAAGGTGAACGAACGTAACCCTGACCTCGGCGCTTTACGCTGAGCCGAGCGAACCGAACCTAACCTGTGGTGTGGCGAGGTGAGCTCAGCCTGTGAGCCCCTAACGTCTACGTAAGGTAAGCTGTCCGGCTGACGCCTCACGTTTGAACGCTTTTTTTTAACCTAGCACTGACCCCTTAACCTAACGTGTAACCTAACCTAACCTCTGACGCCTGACGTGTTTGAATGCTTAACCTAAGTTTGACGCTTAACCTAACCCAAGTCCCCTTAACCTAACCCACGTCCACCTAACCCTAACCTAACCTAGACGTGTAAACGTAATGTGTAACGCGTAACGTGTAAGGTCGGCTGTCGTGTGTGCTGACGGCAGATTGGGTTGGTCTGTAGATTCGGATTGCGGTTTGCCTCGGTCGAGGGGTTGGGTCGGAAGCGGCGAGGGGCGGCGGCGCCTGTTGCGCAGGCGGCGTCCGTTTGCGGCGGGCAATTGTTGATAAACGGCTGTGAATGTTGGCGGGCGAGAGGAGGAGGACGGCGCGCGATGTGGCCCGACGGCTGCGGGCCGATCGGGAAACGGCGGGAGGGCGACGGAAGGCGATGGGGCGGCGGAGGCGCGTTTGCACGGCCGTCATCGCCGCACGCCTCGGCTTGTGTGGCTGTGGCGCCGGCCGCGCTGGCCGGGCTGCCGCGGCGACGGTGTGGGAGTTTTGCCGAAGGTTTGGCCATTGTGGCGGGTCGTCGGCTGGGGCTGTGGGGGCGGCATTTGGGCGGGGGCGGCGATTCTCGGCGGGCCGACCCAGGCTGTAGCGCGCGGTAGCTGCAGTTTGGCCGTGGTTTGCGGCGCTGCCGTGGCGACTGGTTGGCGACTGTGGTGTGGCTGTGTGTAGCCCCATCCTCGGTGGTTTGAAAGGCGCGGGCGGTTGTGGCGCAGGTTTGGGGCTGCTCCGCACAGGCTGTCGGACGTTGGGCGGTAGCAAGCGCGGGAGGCGCGGCGCGGCGGCGCGCAGAGTGGCGGCCGCTCTCTCGGCCGTCCGCGCCCGCCCGCGACACTGGCTGGGCCTTGTGATTCTCTGCTCTGCTGCTGTGCTGTGCTTGCGTGCCTGCCTGCCGTCCCGCTCGCTCTCGCTCTCGCTCTCGCTGTGTGTTACGCGCGTCGTCGAAATGGCAGATCAGGCGGCTACGAACGAGACTGCTGCGGCACCCGCCGCCACCGGCACTACGAAGAAGGCCAAGTCTGCGTCGTCTGCGAAGAAGCCGCGCGCCAAGCCTGCGCACCCGCGCACCTCTGAGATGGTGACGGCCGCCATCAAGAGTCTGAAGGAGCGCGGCGGGTCGTCGCTGCAGGCGATCAAGAAGTACATTGCCGCGCACTACAAGCTGGACGCGGAGAAGCTGGCGCCGTTTATCAAGAAGTACCTCAAGTCGGCCGTCGTGGCGGGCGAGCTGGTGCAGACGAAGGGGAAGGGCGCGTCCGGCTCGTTCAAGCTTGCCGGCGCCGGCGGCGGGGGGGCGGCCGAGGGCGGCAAGGCTCGTGCTGGCGGTGCCAAGAAGAAGCGCGCCGCTCCGGCCAGCAAGGAGAAGAAGGGCGCCCGTGCGGCCGGCGCAAAGAAGGCTGGTGGCGTGAAGGCGGCGACCGGTCGGAAGGCGGGCGCCGCCAAGAAGGCGTCTGCGGCGTCGGCCGCTCCCGCGGGTGCGAAGAAGGCGGCTGCGGCCAAGCCGGCCAAGGCCAAGTCGCCGTCGAAGGCGAAGAAGGCCGCCAAGGTTCCGACGAAGAAGCCGAAGGCGCCGCGCCCGAAGAAGGCGACGACGCCGTCTAAGGCGAAGGCTTCGCCCAAGAAGAAGAAGTAGAGTAGAGGAGAAAGAGATGGGAGAAAGGAAGGGTTTGGCGCTTGACTCCGTCGTCCCCACCCCCCGTCGTCGTCTAGTGGCGCGCAAGAGACGCGCGGCCCAAAACGGCCCTTCTCAGGGCCATCAAAGCACGTCGGGGAAGGTTTTGATTGTCGTGTTGCGTTTGGTGTGGGTGTCTGTCTGTCTGGCGTTTCTGTATGCCCGTGGGGATGCTGTTTGCGTGCCGTGGTGGTTGGATTGCGGGGGTCGGTGGCGGGTGTGGGCGGCGGTAGCGGTAAGCGGTGTTGTTGTTGATTGTCGCCGTGTTTGTGGCGGCGGCCGACGGTTGGTTTTCTGTCACGTTGTTTTGTTTGAATACGTTGGTTGGCTTGCCTGCGTTCGTTCTTCTCGGATGTCTGTCTTGTCTAGTCGTGTCTGGTCTTTGTTGTTTTGTTCCTTTGTGTGTGTGTGTGTGTGTGTTATGTTTTGCAACGGGGGGCACGTTGAGATGTGGAAGGAGTCGGCGGGGATTTCGGTGGCGTGTAGAGCGAGCGAGCGCGCCTGCCTGGCCGTTGGCCGTCGGAGTGGAGTGCGGGTTTGTTTTTGTGTTTTCGAAACGAAAGCGGCGGCCGGCCGGCCAGCCACCCGTGCGGTGTGACGTCGGCCGTTGGGTATTGTGCGCTTTGAGCGCCGGGGAGGGATGATGTGTGATTGTTGCGCGCTGCTAAGCAGGCAGGCAGAGTGAGCGGGTGTGGCGGACGGACGGGAAGTGGTGGTTGTTGTTTTTGGGTTGCGGGGCGAGAGGCAGGCGACCGACAAAGTTTGCTCGCGACGGAGAGATGTTAGTGGCCCTGAAAAGGGCCGTTTTTGTTTGTGCGGTGCGGTGCCGCGGCGCGGTTTAGGCGCGCTCGCCGCGGATGCGGGCGCGCGAGCTGGATGTCCTTGGGCATGATGGTGACGCGCTTGGCGTGGATTGCGCACAGGTTGGTGTCTTCGAAGAGGCCGACGAGGTAGGCCTCGCTGGCCTCCTGCAGGGCCATGACTGCGGAGCTCTGGAAGCGCAGGTCGGTCTTGAAGTCCTGGGCGATCTCGCGCACTAGGCGCTGGAATGGCAGCTTGCGGATGAGCAGCCTCTGTGCTCTTCTGGTAGCGCCTGGATTTCTCGCAGGGCGACGGTGCCCGGCCTGTAGCGGGTGGGGCTTCTTGACGCCTCCGGTGGCGGGCGCGCTCTTCCTCGCCGCCTTGGTGGCGAGCTGTTTGCGCGGCGCCTTTCCGCCGGTGGACTTGCGGGCCGTTTGCTTTGTGCGGGCCATAGCGGTAGCGGAGCGGCGTGCGTGGAGGTTAGGTGCGGGCGCGGCGTCCGGTGCTGCCTTGACAACGGGCCCGCGCGACGACGACGACGCACATGGTTGAGGGGTGAACCCTCAGCTGTGAGCGAAGTTCTAGCGCTTTTGATGCGCTTCTCCTTCTTCTTTGGTGAGGTGAAGATGTAGGTGTGACGTGATGGGTGGTGTTGTTCTTGACTGTTGTGCTGGTTATTTTTTTTTTTTTTTTTTTTTTTTTTTTTTTTTTTTAGATGAAAGGATAGCGAGAGTGATAGTTTAAGAAGTGGGAAAACGAAGGGCCCCATTGACTGGCCCAAAATTATTTTTTTTTTTTTTTTTTTTTTTTTTTTTTTTTTTTTTTAATGAAAAAAGAAGACAGGACAGTAGGAGGGACAGTAGAAGGGTGGGAAAACGAACGGCCCATAGACTAGCCGGGGTTTACGACTACATTACAGAGTTAAAGAGAGGAAGAGGGATAGTGGGAGAGAGTGAAAACGAAAGGCCATTGTCCTGGCCTCTTCTTCTTCTCCATAGCGGCGTCTTGATGGTGACGGCAGTGAGTCTTGGAGTGGTGGGTTGGGGGGTCGGGGAGAGAGAAAGAGTCAGAGGGTGACAGATGAAGGCGTGAAAGAGGAAAGGCCTGTCGTGAATTAGGCCGACAGCGGGGATTGGGGGTGTGGGTTGGCGGGGGGGTGAATGACTTGATATGTTGGGGGGGGGGGTCTATGGTTGTGAGTGAGTGATTGTCGTGAGGTGAGATGGCTATTGTATGTGAAGTCATGGGGGGGCGAAATAAAAGGTCTGGCCATCGGGTGGTGGCTAGACGGTGAACACGGGTACCCAGGGAGAGGATTAAGGGATTAGGAGAGAGACGGGTTTGTTGGTAAAAGGACTGGGCTGCGGAGAGGATGCGGGTACGAAGGAGCGGCACTTCAGCCAGGAGGTGGAGCTCGTGGGTTGGGAAGTCGAAGGGGAGGCGGAGGGCCACGCCGGAGAGCCGGTTCTGGATGGTTTGGAGTCGGCGGAGGTGGGTGGGGGCAGCATTGCCCCACACCACCGCCGCGTATTCAAGGATGGGGCGAACAAGGGATGTGTACAGTCTAACAGCAAGGTGCGTGGGAGAGGGAAGAGGTAGGGTTGATGAGAGGGTAGAGCAGGCATAGCCGCCCCATTGCTTTACGACGCACCTCGTCGATGTGGGGGCGCCAGGTTAGGCGTTGGTCCAGGGTAACACCCAAGTACTTTGCAGTACGAGTCCAGGGGACTGGGGTACCAAGGACCGCCACCTGAGGGAGCCGAATGGAATACGGCGTCGGCAGATGATAAGGGCTTGGGTTTTGGAAGGATTAAACGCCAGACGCCAGGTCCTAGCCCAAACGGTTAGGGAATCTGTAGCCCCCTGGAGCCGCTGTTGAAGAACTGCCGCACTCCGAGAACGAGAGAAGAGTGCAGTGTCCATCTGCGTAGAGAGCTAATTGTACCCTCGGCGCAGAGGGCAGATCGGCTGTAAAGAGGGAGTAGAGTAGCGGTCCAAGTACGCTGCCTTGTGGTAACTCCTGCTCTGATTCGTCGTCGTGTGGATTTCCCATCTGGGATCCTGACATGGAAGGTGCGGCCCTTCCAGGTATGTGGCTATAAGCCGTACATGGGACACTGGGAAGCCAAGGGAAAATAATTTGTAGAGCAGCCCTTCGTGCCAGACCGAGTTCAAACGCTCTGGACACGTCGAGGAGTATGGCCCCAAGTACTCCCTACGTTCAATGGCGTCCAGTGCCTCTTCTACAAGGCGCAGGAGTTGGTGAGTGGTTGCGTGTCCCTGCCTGAAGCCAAACTGCTCATCAGGGAGGGACTCGTTCTCGGGCAATGTGGCATGAGCAGTCGTTTAAGGGTACAGCCCTCTCGAACACCTTGGAGATGGCGGGGCAAGAGGCTGATGGGGCGATAGCTGGCAGGGGAACGAAGATCCTTCCCAGCCTTGGGTATGGCGACCACTTCAGCATGTTTCCAGGCAGTGGGATATTGCCTGGTTGAGAGGATGTTGTTGAAAGTGGCCGTCAGGATGGGAATAGTAGCTGGGGGTAGCTGCTTGAGGAGGGCATTCGTCAGCTTGTCGGGGCCGCCAGCTTTCTTGGATTGGAGGTGCCCGCAATTGCAGTTCTACTTCCTCTTCATTAATGGGGGTGATTCTCATCCTCAGGGTCCTGGACGGCAAGGAGGTTGAGGGAGGCGAGCCGTTACCAGGCGGATATGGTCGGGGGGTCAACGGGGTCATTGACCGGGGTGAAGTTGTGCGCGAAGACATCCGCCAAGGCGTTAGCCTTGGGCATCTGGTTCGGACACAAAGTCATTGCCGACCTGGAGTGGGGGGAATCCGTTGCCCTCGCCTCAGAAGGCTTTTTGTGAGCCGCCAGGCGGACGGGTCACTCAGGTTAATGGCAGAGATTTTGTTCTCCCATTCCTGATTGCGGTGGTCTTGCACCGCAGCCTTGATTTGGCGCTGCAGTCTATTGATGAGGCGCTTGGTTGCCGGGTTCCGAGTGAGCTGCCATTCTCGGATGATCCGGTTTTTCTCTGTGATGAGGGCAAGGATATGGTGAGGGAGAGGACGCAGATGATCTGGGGGCCGGTGTGGGCGGTGAGGGGTCGCTGCTGTTGCAGCATCTAGAACAACGGTGGTGAGGTGTATTAGGGTACGATCTGCGTCCGTTTGATTGGCAGCAGGGATTGTGGGTAGGGCTGCTTCGACCCTCTCTGGTAGGGACTGCCAGTCGATACCGCGGATGTTCAGGCCATCACTCGGCGCGGTCGGGGTTCCAACGAGATCTATGGAACAGATGACCGGGCGGTGGTCGGAGGCAAGAGCGATGCGGGTGGCTGCAGTGATGGGGTTGGGTAGCCCTTTCACCACTGCGATGTCTAAAACATCTGGGGGATGTCCCTCCAGAGGGGTAAATGGTGGGGTCGTGCGGGCCGATGGTGCGGGCATGATGCCGCTCAGCGACCCGGAGGAGTCGACGACCTGATGTGTTTGTTAATCTACTGTTCCAGGCAGCGTGTTTGGCATTGAAGTCACCGCCAACGAAGACGTCGTTGCCGAGCGACAGCAATGCTTCGTAATCCGGTGTTTCTAGAAGGCCTCGTGGTGGTCTATAAAGAGCCACAAACGTGATGGGACCCCTCACCGTGTGGACGACGACGCAGTGGCTTCCACAGTGTTGAGTGGGGGGGCCCCGCGCGCCTCCGTGCTGCGCTTATATGCCCTCGGTTGCGCGTGGTGGGGGGAGGGCGGGCCAGAGTCTATATAGGGGGGGCGGCGGGCGCGCTGGGCGCAGACCGTAGCCGACTCGCCAGCCGCTATGGCAGCTGCTGTTTGTGCACGTTTTGCTTTGCCCGAGGAAGGAAGGATGACAGGCCGCGGCAAGGGGAGGAAAGGGGCTCGGCAAGGGTGGCGCCAAGCGGCACCGCAAGGTGTTGCGCGACAACATCCAGGGCATCACGAAGCCCGCCATCCGCCGCCTGGCTCGCAGGGGCGGCGTGAAGCGCATCTCTGGTCTGATCTACGAGGAGACCCGCGGGGTGCTGAAGGTGTTCCTGGAGAACGTGATCCGCGACGCGGTGACGTACACTGAGCACGCCAAGCGCAAGACTGTGACGGCCATGGACCGTGGTGTACGCCCTGAAGAGGCAGGGGCGCACCCTGTACGGTTTCGGCGGTTAGGCTGCGTCGCAGCGGGCGCTGGCCTTCCCGCGGCCGTGCTTGTGGGTGGGAGAGACTAGAAAACGGCCCTTGTCAGGGCCACCACACTGTTCGGAAGTTGAAAAGTGCGAAAGAGTCTGTGTTGTTTGTTTGTTTCTTTCTTTCCGTTTGAGCGACGTGATGTGACTGGGAGGGGAGAAGGAAAGGAAACGTGTCATGTGGCTGGCTGTGTGTGGGAGCTGCTTCGTTTGTGTTTGTTATTGTGTGTCGTTGTATCGATCGCGACGGAGATGGCGGGCTGTGTGTTGTTGTGCGAGAGGCGGTGATTATTTGCTTGCGTGGTTTGGCTCTGTGTGTTTGCGGCGGCGTTGGGGTTTCCGAGGCAAGGCGTGTGGGCACAGGCGGCCGGATCAGCTGTTTCGTTCGTGTCGACGGCCGTTGCGCGCGGGAGTGGAGGGCGGTGTGTCGACACGCCTCCCTGTAACAATGGTCATTATTGCTGCCGTTGTCGTTTGGAAGGCGACTGCGACCGTGCAAAATGAATGTGTGTGTGTGTGTTTGTTGGGCCACACGGGCTGTGTGGACGACAAGATGGCGGACGTGCGCCGGCGGCGGCTGTGCTGTGAAAGTGCAAAGTTAAAACAAAACAAGGTGCGGCGAGGACGACTGAAATTTTGCTTTGGACGTAGGTTTGTGTGGTGGCCCTGAAAAGGGCCGATTGTTGTGGGCCGGGCCGAGCCGAGCCGGCAAAGCGCGTTGCGTGCAGGGGAGCACGCGGCGCTGCGATTGCCTTGGCCTCCTTTAGGCCTTCTTCTCGGTCTTCTTTGGCAGCAGGACGGCCTGGATGTTGGGCAGGACACCACCCTGTGCGATGGTGACGCCCGACAGGAGCTTGTTGAGCTCCTCGTCGTTGCGGATGGCAAGCTGCAGGTGGCGCGGGATGATGCGCGTCTTCTTGTTGTCGCGGGCCGCGTTTCCGGCCAGCTCGAGCACCTCAGCCGCGAGGTACTCCATGACGGCGGCGAGGTAGACGGGGCGCCCCGGCGCCGACGCGCTCTGCGTAGTTTCCCTTGCGCAGGAGGCGGTGGATTCTGCCGACCGGGAACTGGAGCCCAGCCCTGCTTGAGCGGGACTTTGACTTGCCCTTGACTTTGCCTCCCTTTCCGCGTCCGGACATGGCGATGGGCTAGCGACGGGTGCACACGAAACGGAAACGAAAACGACCGGTGCGAGCGGCAGCGAGTCGAGCAGCGGAGTGCGTGCCGGCGCAGCCGGGGTGGGGGTGCTTTATGGGCTCGGGTGCGGCGGCCGGTTGCGCGCGCGCCCCATTGGTCGGCGGCCGCAACAGGGCGAGCTGGTAAAGGTGCGGCGGCGGCTGGCGGCGGGTGCCACTGTGTGGGGAGACGCTGACTAGAGCGGAGCGCTTGCTACTGGTGTTGCTGCTGCCGTACGTTCGTTCGAGATGCCGCCCAAGACTAGCGGGAAGGCCGCCAAGAAGGCTGGCAAGGCGCAGAAGAACATTTCGAAGGGCGACAAGAAGAAGAAGCGCAAGAGGAAGGAGAGCTATGCCATCTACATCTACAAGGTGCTGAAGCAGGGTGCACCCTGACACGGGCATCTCGTCGAAGGCGATGAGCATCATGAACAGCTTCGTGAACGACATTTTCGAGCGCATTGCGGCCGAGGCTTCTCGCCTGGCGCACTACAACAAGCGCTCGACCATCACGTCCCGCGAGATCCAGACCGCTGTGCGGCTGTTGCTGCCTGGCGAGCTGGCCAAGCACGCCGTGAGCGAGGGCACGAAGGCGGTGACCAAGTACACGAGCTCCAAGTAAGGAGGTGGCTCTGGAGTGGAAGGAAGGATGGAGAAGGCTCCTCCGTTGCGAGAGCGGCAAAACGCCCTTTTCAGGGCCACCAACTTGCCTTTTGCGGGAAGGGCGGAATTGTTGTTGTTGTTGTTTGTGTGGACGGCTGTGATGTATGTGTGCATTTTGATTGTGGGTGGGGGGGGGGGCGCGTCAAAGCGTGTTGCGGGGGACGGCCACGAGGTTGGTCGCCGTGGCGTGGAATGGTGGCACGCCTCGTTGGAGTGGTTTTGACCCATTGGTGGTGGTGTGTGTGTGTTACCTGTCTGCGAGGGGGGGACAGTGCGATCGGCGACTTTTGTGTCACCGTAACGACGGCCGTTTGCGGGTTTGTTTTTTGCACATCATACATGGCGAGGTGAAATGTGAAATGTTTTTGTTTGGTTTTTTTTTGCCGCCCACTATTCCCTTTGCTGTACGCCGAGTTTGACAATGGTGCGACGTAACTGCAGCGTGGAGGTGTGGTGAGTGACGTTGAAATTGAACGTGCCATTAAGACGCATTGTTGTTGTATTGTACTGTACGTGTACGGCGACACGCACGATGATGTACCATTCGACTCTGATTTTTGATAGCCGTGTCTGACTGATTGCGTACGACGCACGCACACCGATGTCGTCATTCAAGATGCACGCGTGTCCAGTGCAGTACAGTAAGCGCGACGCTAGACGGCGGCGGCGGCGGCGGCGGCGGCGGCGGCGGTCGTCGTTTGTTTGGCGAATGTCTGTACACGTGTTTGTCTGTGTCCATCCGGTATGTATGTGTTTGTTTGAAAGTGTTTGTGTGTCGGTGACGTGGTCCGATCCGTCGCCCCCTGAGTAACTGTCGATCGGCGCGATAGACCGGCGTCACGCAACTGAACCGAAGTCTTGGGCACACCCGTCATACTGTTGTACACCGTCGCGCTGAGAACGGTGACGAAAGGTTGACTTTGATCGGTCGAATGTCTGGGCAGAACGTGAGGAATGAGGCAAGAGTGCAAGGAGGGGGGGCAAAAGAGAGAGGAAGGGAAAAAGGGGAGAAACGCATTCGTAGAGCAACGGAACGTTCCCGTGTCGGAGGCGTATTGGAGCCGCACTGAAATGCGTTTAACGGCGGCGCGGCTGCAAGTGTCTGCCGTGGTGAACGTTACCTTTGACGGCTGCATTGGGCTTTGCTTTTGCTTTTGCTTTTGCTTTCGCTTTCGCTTTCGCTTTCCCGGATGTACGTAACGTTTGTTGATATGGTTGTGAGGAAGAGTGTATGACAGTGCCGTGCCGTCCATGTTCGTGTGCCCTCCCATTGTGTGTATGCTATTGTCTGTGTACTTGAATGATGTATGTAGGTGTTAGTGGACATGTTTCACCAGTGGGGGGAAATGGATCGTCGATAGTTGGCGTCACTCTGTCACGGTCGAGATGACGCACCCTCCGTACAGAAAGGTGTCGAGAAAGTGTGTGTGTGTGTGTGTGCGTCCGTGAATTGGCAGTGTTTGGAGGTGGGCGTGCCCTGCATGTGGCCCGGAAGGCTGTTCGTTTGGCGGTAGTGTTGTGTGGACAGGGGAGGGGCATGCGTAACGCTGCTGGCATGGCATTTCGGGAGATGGGAGGGGGCAAACGAGGAGCGGCGGCCAAAGAAAGGCGGGACGGGGAGGGGCGCGGGTGTGGGTGGCTTGCGCCTGTGCTCGGCGTTGTGGTTTGTGCAAAAGAGGAGGAGAAAAACAATGAGTTGCCAGGGAGGGGAGCGGTGTTGTGTTGTGGTTGTCGTGGTGTAGCCGCAGACGCGGCTGTCAGTGAACGTGGCGAGACGGACGGGATGCGCGGAGGGGCGGGGGCGGCGCATTTCGCCGGTGCCGTGCCGTGCCGTGCCGTGCCTGACAGCCGCGTGGTCGCTGTGTTGTTGGTGGCGTGGGGGCGAGGAGAGTACCGTACGGGTGTGCTTGTGCGCCGGAAATGGCACACTGCGCCTGCCCGTCTTGGAGGCTGATGGCTGTGGTGTGGAAATGGGGCGCGGTGATGTTGAAGCAGTTGAAGAACAGAAAAGAAACCAAGAAAACGGGAGGCGTGATGCGGCGGTGGTGGTGAGAGCGGGAAAAACAAAACAAACAAAAAAAAAAACAACAAAAAAAAGAAGGAAAAACAACAAGAAACAAAAAAGAAAACAAAAAGTCTATCAATATTAGAATGTAAATGGAAATGGAAATGGACCCAGGTATAACCTCCCTGCACAAATAGCAGAGAGTCCGATGATAATAGAAATGTGCCAGAATGTTAACGTCCCTACAAAACAAACCCAACGATAATATTAATGAAAGAATGAACCGTATGTAACATTGCAACAGACATAATGAAACTGATAAATTGTATAAGGGCAGCAGCGTTGACCTTTGGCCCTGTATTCAGAATAAAAAGAGCCAAAGATCGTCACCCCAATGAAAAAGACACTGAAACACGTATGTAACATAGCAGCGATGGCGAGACATTGTAGCATCTGTGACCAGAGAGTTTGCGCTGGACCGCGCGAGTGTTGCGAGCGGTTCTCAGTCAGTCAGTCAGTCAGTCGGTCGGTCGTTGCGAGTCTGTAGGTCTGTCTAGTTGAGGGCTGTACTCTGTCAGTAGTCGTCGCGTGCAGTACGCTAATAGTCGTCATGCAGAGCGGTCGGTCAGTAGTAGCAGCCGAGTGCGGTTGTGTGATGTAGGCGGTCGGCAACACTGGTCAAGATGGTGAATAAGGTATACTGTTAATTAATATAATCATTAGATAATGAACAATTTTATTTATTGTAATTATTCTCCAACAAGTTCCCCAATAATAATTTTTATTTCAAAAGCATTTTTCAAACATTTAATTTTTTATTGAACTGAAGAGTTCGTTGCACTTCACATTTCATTCCACTTCTTTGAAGAAAAATTTCACTAAAATCACAAAAAAAAAGAGAATATTATTATTTGCAATGCAGTTCCTCCAAGCGCTGCGCAACAAACAAGAGCAGAAATGTGACATCCATTTATTCTGAGGTAAGACTTTAATTCTGATTGTTTTGCACAGGGCCAAAGACCGATATTTCGGTTAATTGAAGTTTCTTGTCACTGAACGGACTTTTAAATGTTGTGAAGAATTTATATTTGAGTCAGATTGCGAATTTAACATTTTTGTTGCCATTTTCAATACCTCTCATTGTGGCGAGGTTACAATTAGCGCAATGTCCATTAGCATCCGTAAATAACATTGGTCCATTATTTTAAATTTTGCGGGGAGGTTACAACGCACAAAAAAAAAAAAAAACAAAACAAAAAATTGCATTTGTATCCGCTCCTCAATTGTAGATACCCCTTACACAGCTGTGTGCAATGAATGAGTGCTGGCTGGTAATTAATTGCACTCCTTGGAGGGAAATGCCATAGGAAGTAGTCTTTAAAAAGTGAATGTTTTTCGTTAAAAGACAAAAGTTACTTTAGAAAAAAGTAATAGTGGGGCTTTTTGTCGTTGAACAAAATAAGTACAATGAACATACGTTATCAGATTTGCGCAAAATGCAGCTTCACACTACCTTTTGATTATAACACAATATACTATACATCGTCCCGAACCGTGACCAGAGTCGCGAGACGAGCAGAGCACGCCGCCGACGCCCGCTCAGTACAACCGTCCACCCGCTACTACTGTCGACCGACTACTACCTCTCCCGACTCGCGCTACAATATATATAACAACTGTTCCTGGCGACCCGGTGCGTGCCACTACTGTCGTCTGGCGCGGTCCAAGCGCCGACTAGCAACGATAAATAACTCTCTGGTCAGACAGAGATGCTGTCATGCCTCGCCATCGCTCTGGTAATGAATACATACGTGTTGCAGCGTGCGTACCACCGGAACACGCAGTGGCGGAGCCAAAGACTGTGTTGTCGAGGTCGAGTGCGAGCGGGAAGAGAGGCAGCGTCGGCACGGAGATGCAAGCGAGCGCGAGACGCACGGGGGCTGCGGCGTGGCGCGTTTGCGGTCGGCGCCTTTGGTGGCAACGGCCGGGACAAGCAGCGGTGTATGGTGTGGTGCGGGGCGGACAGGGGCGGCGGTGGACGGGGAGGAGGCGGCGCGACGACGGCATGGGGGCGAAAACGGGACGGGGGACGGCGGATGTTGAGAGGCGTCACGCGCGGACAGGACACAGACACAGAGACACACAGATTGGAAAGGGAGGGTGCGCGGTAATAGTTGGGAATGTGCGTACCGTGCGGGACGGGAGTGGGCGAGGAACACGGTCGTGGCCCCTGTTTTGGGTGCGTGTGATGACGTCGGTGTGTTGTGGGAAGGGAAGGTGCTGTGGCGGCGGCGCGTAATGGGCGTAGGCCGAAAAGAGAAAGGAACGTCGGCAGTGTGTTGGCAAGCGTCGGTTCGACTGGCGACGTTGATGGGCAGGGCAGGGCGAGGTTAATGGTGGTAGGAGTAGGCGTGTGGGCGCACAAAATCTGCCGCTGCAGGCGGTGCCGTAACCGCCATGGCGGGAAGGAGAGAGGGCCAAAGAAAGAAAGAAAGAAAGAAAGAAGAAAACAAAAAAAAAAAAAAAAAGGAGGAGGGGGGGGCGAAAGTGGAGAGGCGGTGGTGTGAGAAGGGCGGGGGCGGAAGGAAGGCAGGAAGGACAAGAGGCGAGGCGACGGCTTGCTTTGTGTATCGGTCGGTCTCTGGCTATGCTTCGTTTTCTGCAGCAGGGTCGGTGCGCGGCGTGGCTCGCGGCAGTGGGAACGCCTGGCGGCTGGACGGCCAGCAATGCGGTTGGATGGGCGGCCACAGCACCGCACCTGTGCCCGAGGAGGAGACGCTGGCGGCGGGCCCTGAGGTGAGCCGGCTCGGCTCGGCTGGGGCTGTGGATGTGTAGGTGTGCGCCGCTGCTTGCAACAACGAGTAAAACGCGAAGAAGAAGGGATGGCGGTAGAGAGAGGAAAAAAAAAAGGTCGTGTTGTGTTGATGCGCAGGCAGACGCGTACAGAGAGACGAGCCCGGTCTGCAGCAGGGTGTGGCCGTGCCGAGTGCAGAGCAGCGGCGGCTCGGTTCGGTTCGGCCCGGCCCGGCCCGGCCCGGCGGGCCGCGCTGTTGTCGCGGACGTGAGCGCCCCCTGGCGGGTGGCCGGAGGCGGCGCGGCGTGTTGGACGTGTGGCTGGTGGCAGTGCACAATTTGCGAGTGGCTGGCGGTGTGGTGTGGCGGTTGGCGCGTCGGGCGGCGGAAGAGAGAGAGAGAGGGGGAGGAGAGGTATGTGTTGCGGGCGCCCTTTGCTGCGCTGCGTCGTTGCGTGTGCCGTACAGGGCGGGCGCTTGTCGACTGTGTGGGCGGTGTGGCGAATTGGCGTGAAACGGCTGCCGAGAGGTGTGTGGTAGCGAGCCGGTCGGTGTCAGTGCGAAGGGGAATGTGCGTGCGTTTGGCGGTTTCGGTGTGCTTTTTGCGGCGTGAGAGTGGGGAATTAGTGGGGCCGGCTGTTGTGTTGGTTCCTTGTGTCTTGTGTCGCGTAGCTTGATGGCAACGTGGAAGGACGCCGGTTTCGTTTCGAGCCTTGCGTGTGGTTGTCGACGTTGACTGGTTGGCGTGTGCATTGTGTGGGTCGCGAGTGCGTTTTTGGCTGGCTGTGTGTGTGTGTGTGTGTGTGTGTGTGTGTTTTGGGGGGGGAAGGGGGAGGCGGTGGTGAAAGTGCAGTCGTTGCCACGGGCGCGTCGTCGGGTGGGGCTGGGGCTGTGCGTCGTGGCGGAAAGGTGGTAGGTTGCGGGAAGCGAGCCCGTCGTTGACGGTGTCGCGTGAGTTGTGACTCGAGTGGGGCGCGGGGCGCGGGACAGGAGCAGCGTGCCGCTGCGTCGTGGTCGTCAGCAGAGGCTGTGCGTGTGCTTGTCCTTTTTGTGGGCGGTTCGTGCGAGGCGTTTTTTGTTTCGTGTTGCCCTAGTTGTTAGTTTATTTTTTTTTTTGTGTTTGTTATTTTGAGACGACGACTGGTTGGTGGCGTGCGCGCGAAGTGGCGGTGTGCGCTTCCCGTGTCGTTTTGTTTTTGTTTGGTTTTTTTGTTTTTGTGTGTTTTTTTTTTTGCACTGGGCCCCGGGGGGTGGGTGGGTGCGTGTGTGTCGATTGCCGGCTGCGAAAGGTGCGCCATCGGCGGGGTGGGTCGCCGGCACAAGTAGAGGCGGCGGCGTTGTTGCTGTTGTTGTGTGGTGTTTGTTTTGTTCGGCTGTGTCGGCGAGCTGTGTTGCGGTGCGTGTGAATGGTGGTGCAAAAGTGCTGGCGTTGGGGCTGCGACTGCGACGGCGGCGAGCCGCGGGCGCGCATGATAGTGATGTTGTGAACAGCGGCTGTGTACGGTAGTGGTGTTGTTGTAGCACGACGTGCATCCGGGCCGGCGCGGAAAGCGCAGTTGCGGGCGGTTGCCCTTCGGTGCCAGCCATGTCGCGTGAGCGGCGGGTTGCTCTGGTGTCGACACGTGGTGCTCTGGGTTGTTGTGTGGTGCCCTTTGGCCGGTGGGGGTGGTTCGCGTGTGTCTCGTTCGCGCTCGGTATCTGGTCGTGGTCGTGCTGCTCCCCCGTCTGTCGGCGGTTTTCGACGTCGTCTGTACGTTTTTGTTCGTTTGCGGCGTGCCTGCCGACGTCGTCCCGTCGCGACCTTTCAACCGAAAGTGTGGCGCCCGAAGGTGAACGAACGTAACCCTGACCTCGGCGCTTTACGCTGAGCCGAGCGAACCGAACCTAACCTGTGGTGTGGCGAGGTGAGCTCAGCCTGTGAGCCCCCTAACGTCTACGTAAGGTAAGCTGTCCGGCTGACGCCTCACGTTTGAACGCTTTTTTTAACCTAGCACTGACCCCTTAACCTAACGTGTAACCTAACCTAACCTCTGACGCCTGACGTGTTTGAATGCTTAACCTAAGTTTGACACTTAACCTAACCCAAGTCCCCTTAACCTAACCCACGTCCACCTAACCCTAACCTAACCTAGACGTGTAAACGTAATGTGTAACGCGTACGTGTAAGGTCGGCTGTCGTGTGTGCTGACGGCAGATTGGGGTTGGTCTGTAGATTCGGATTGCGGTTTGCCTCGTCGAGGGTTGGGTCGGAAGCGGCGGAGGGGCGGCGGCGCCTGTTGCGCAGGCGGCGTCCGTTTGCGGCGGGCAATTGTTGATAAACGGCTGTGAATGTTGGCGGGCGAGAGGAGGAGGACGGCGCGCGATGTGGCCGACGGCTGCGGGCCGATCGGGAAACGGCGGGAGGGCGACGGAAGGCGATGGGGCGGCGGAGGCGCGTTTGCACGGCCGTCATCGCCGCACGCCTCGGCTTGTGTGGCTGTGGCGCCGGCCGCGCTGGCCGGGCTGCCGCGGCGACGGTGTGGGAGTTTTGCCGAAGGTTTGGCCATTGTGGCGGGTCGTCGGCTGGGGCTGTGGGGGCGGCATTTGGGCGGGGGCGGCGATTCTCGGCGGGCCGACCCAGGCTGTAGCGCGCGGTAGCTGCAGTTTGGCCGTGGTTTGCGGCGCTGCCGTGGCGACTGGTTGGCGACTGTGGTGTGGCTGTGTGTAGCCCCATCCTCGGTGGTTTGAAAGGCGCGGGCGGTTGTGGCGCAGGTTTGGGGCTGCTCCGCACAGGCTGTCGGACGTTGGGGCGGTAGCAAGCGCGGGAGGCGCGGCGCGGCGGCGCGCAGAGTGGCGGCCGCTCTCTCGGCCGTCCGCGCCCGCCCGCGACACTGGCTGGGGCCTTGTGATTCTCTGCTCTGCTGCTGTGCTGTGCTTGCGTGCCTGCCTGCCGTCCCGCTCGCTCTCGCTCTCGCTCTCCGCTGTGTGTTACGCGCGTCGTCGAAAATGGCAGATCAGGCGGCTACGAACGAGACTGCTGCGGCACCCGCCGCCACCGGCACTACGAAGAAGGCCAAGTCTGCGTCGTCTGCGAAGAAGCCGCGCGCCAAGGCCTGCGCACCCGCGCACCTCTGAGATGGTGACGGCCGCCATCAAGAGTCTGAAGGAGCGCGGCGGGTCGTCGCTGCAGGCGATCAAGAAGTACATTGCCGCGCACTACAAGCTGGACGCGGAGAAGCTGGCGCCGTTTATCAAGAAGTACCTCAAGTCGGCCGTCGTGGCGGGCGAGCTGGTGCAGACGAAGGGGAAGGGCGCGTCCGGCTCGTTCAAGCTTGCCGGCGCCGGCGGCGGGGGGGGCGGCCGAGGGCGGCAAGGCTCGTGCTGGCGGTGCCAAGAAGAAGCGCGCCGCTCCGGCCAGCAAGGAGAAGAAGGGCGCCCGTGCGGCCGGCGCAAAGAAGGCTGGTGGCGTGAAGGCGGCGACCGGTCGGAAGGCGGGCGCCGCCAAGAAGGCGTCTGCGGCGTCGGCCGCTCCCGCGGGTGCGAAGAAGGCGGCTGCGGCCAAGCCGCCAAGGCCAAGTCGCCGTCGAAGGCGAAGAAGGCCGCCAAGGTTCCGACGAAGAAGCCGAAGGCGCCGCGCCCGAAGAAGGCGACGACGCCGTCTAAGGCGAAGGCTTCGCCCAAGAAGAAGAAGTAGAGTAGAGGAGAAAGAGATGGGAGAAAGGAAGGGTTTGGCGCTTGACTCCGTCGTCCCCCACCCCCCGGTCGTCGTCTAGTGGCGCGCAAGAGACGCGCGGCCCAAAACGGCCCTTCTCAGGGCCATCAAAGCACGTCGGGGAAGGTTTTGATTGTCGTGTTGCGTTTGGTGTGGGTGTCTGTCTGGTCTGGCGTTTCTGTATGCCCGTGGGGATGCTGTTTGCGTGCCGTGGTGGTTGGATTGCGGGGGGTCGGTGGCGGGTGTGGGCGGCGGTAGCGGTAAGCGGTGTTGTTGTTGATTGTCGCCGTGTTTGTGGCGGCGGCCGACGGTTGGTTTTCTGTCACGTTGTTTTGTTTGAATACGTTGGGTTGGCTTGCCTGCGTTCGTTCTTCTCGGGATGTCTGTCTTGTCTAGTCGTGTCTGGTCTTTGTTGTTTTGTTCCTTTGTGGTGTGTGTGTGTGTGTGTTATGTTTTGCAACGGGGGGGGGGGCACGTTGAGATGTGGAAGGAGTCGGCGGGGATTTCGGTGGCGTGTAGAGCGAGCGAGCGCGCCTGCCTGGCCGTTGGCCGTCGGAGTGGAGTGCGGGTTTTGTTTTTGTGTTTTCGAAACGAAAGCGGCGGCCGGCCGGCCAGCCACCCGTGCGGGTGTGACGTCGGCCGTTGGGTATTGTGCGCTTTGAGCGCCGGGGAGGGATGATGTGTGATTGTTGCGCGCTGCTAAGCAGGCAGGCAGAGTGAGCGGGTGTGGCGGACGGACGGGAAGTGGTGGTTGTTGTTTTTGGGTTGCGGGGCGAGAGGCAGGCGACCGACAAAGTTTGCTCGCGACGGAGAGATGTTAGTGGCCCTGAAAAGGGCCGTTTTTGTTTGTGCGGTGCGGTGCCGCGGCGCGGTTTAGGCGCGCTCGCCGCGGATGCGGCGCGCGAGCTGGATGTCCTTGGGCATGATGGTGACGCGCTTGGCGTGGATTGCGCACAGGTTGGTGTCTTCGAAGAGGCCGACGAGGTAGGCCTCGCTGGCCTCCTGCAGGGCCATGACTGCGGGAGCTCTGGAAGCGCAGGTCGGTCTTGAAGTCCTGGGCGATCTCGCGCACTAGGCGCTGGAATGGCAGCTTGCGGATGAGCAGCTCTGTGCTCTTCTGGTAGCGCCTGATTTCTCGCAGGGCGACGGTGCCCGGCCTGTAGCGGTGGGGCTTCTTGACGCCTCCGGTGGCGGGCGCGCTCTTCCTCGCCGCCTTGGTGGCGAGCTGTTTGCGCGGCGCCTTTCCGCCGGTGGACTTGCGGGCCGTTTGCTTTGTGCGGGCCATAGCGGTAGCGGAGCGGCGTGCGTGGAGGTTAGGTGCGGCGCGGCGTCCGGTGCTGCCTTGACAACGGGCCCGCGCGCCTCCGTGCTGCGCTTATATGCCCTCGGTTGCGCGTGGTGGGGGGAGGGCGGCCAGAGTCTATATAGGGGGGCGGCGGGCGCGCTGGGCGCAGACCGTAGCCGACTCGCCAGCCGCTGCAGCTGCTGTTTGTGCACGTTTTGCTTTGCCCGAGGAAGGAAGGATGACAGGCCGCGGCAAGGGAGGAAAGGGGCTCGGCAAGGGTGGCGCCAAGCGGCACCGCAAGGTGTTGCGCGACAACATCCAGGGCATCACGAAGCCCCGCCATCCGCCGCCTGGCTCGCAGGGGCGGCGTGAAGCGCATCTCTGGTCTGATCTACGAGGAGACCCGCGGGGTGCTGAAGGTGTTCCTGGAGAACGTGATCCGCGACGCGGTGACGTACACTGAGCACGCCAAGCGCAAGACTGTGACGGCCATGGACGTGGTGTACGCCCTGAAGAGGCAGGGGCGCACCCTGTACGGTTTCGGCGGTTAGGCTGCGTCGCAGCGGGCGCTGGCCTTCCCGCGGCCGTGCTTGTGGGTGGGAGAGACTAGAAAACGGCCCTTTTCAGGGCCACCACACTGTTCGGAAGTTG
>NW_025726806.1:0-84281 GCF_021461385.2 Schistocerca piceifrons | reverse complement strand
GGGGCGGCGATTCTCGGCGGGCCGACCCAGGCTGTAGCGCGCGGTAGCTGCAGTTTGGCCGTGGTTTGCGGCGCTGCCGTGGCGACTGGTTGGCGACTGTGGTGTGGCTGTGTGTAGCCCCATCCTCGGTGGTTTGAAAGGCGCGGGCGGTTGTGGCGCAGGTTTGGGGGCTGCTCCGCACAGGCTGTCGGACGTTGGGCTGGTAGCAAGCGCGGGAGGCGCGGCGCGGCGGCGCGCAGAGTGGCGGCCGCTCTCTCGGCCGTCCCGCGCAGAGTGGCGGCCGCTCTCTCGGCCGTCCGCGCCCGCCCGCGACACTGGCTGGGCCTTGTGATTCTCTGCTCTGCTGCTGTGCTGTGCTTGCGTGCCTGCCTGCCGTCCCGCTCGCTCTCGCTCTCGCTCTCGCTGTGTGTTACGCGCGTCGTCGAAATGGCAGATCAGGCGGCTACGAACGAGACTGCTGCGGCACCCGCCGCCACCGGCACTACGAAGAAGGCCAAGTCTGCGTCGTCTGCGAAGAAGCCGCGCGCCAAGCCTGCGCACCCGCGCACCTCTGAGATGGTGACGGCCGCCATCAAGAGTCTGAAGGAGCGCGGCGGGTCGTCGCTGCAGGCGATCAAGAAGTACATTGCCGCGCACTACAAGCTGGACGCGGAGAAGCTGGCGCCGTTTATCAAGAAGTACCTCAAGTCGGCCGTCGTGGCGGGCGAGCTGGTGCAGACGAAGGGGAAGGGCGCGTCCGGCTCGTTCAAGCTTGCCGGCGCCGGCGGCGGGGGGGCGGCCGAGGGCGGCAAGGCTCGTGCTGGCGGTGCCAAGAAGAAGCGCGCCGCTCCGGCCAGCAAGGAGAAGAAGGGCGCCCGTGCGGCCGGCGCAAAGAAGGCTGGTGGCGTGAAGGCGGCGACCGGTCGGAAGGCGGGCGCCGCCAAGAAGGCGTCTGCGGCGTCGGCCGCTCCCGCGGGTGCGAAGAAGGCGGCTGCGGCCAAGCCGGCCAAGGCCAAGTCGCCGTCGAAGGCGAAGAAGGCCGCCAAGGTTCCGACGAAGAAGCCGAAGGCGCCGCGCCCGAAGAAGGCGACGACGCCGTCTAAGGCGAAGGCTTCGCCCAAGAAGAAGAAGTAGAGTAGAGGAGAAAGAGATGGGAGAAAGGAAGGGTTTGGCGCTTGACTCCGTCGTCCCCACACCCCCCGTCGTCGTCTAGTGGCGCGCAAGAGACGCGCGGCCCAAAACGGCCCTTCTCAGGGCCATCAAAGCACGTCGGGGAAGGTTTTGATTGTCGTGTTGCGTTTGGTGTGGGTGTCTGTCTGTCTGTCTGTCTGGCGTTTCTGTATGCCCGTGGGGATGCTGTTTGCGTGCCGTGGTGGTTGGATTGCGGGGGGTCGGTGGCGGGTGTGGGCGGCGGTAGCGGTAAGCGGTGTTGTTGTTGATTGTCGCCGTGTTTGTGGCGGCGGCCGACGGTTGGTTTTCTGTCACGTTGTTTTGTTTGAATACGTTGGTTGGCTTGCCTGCGTTCGTTCTTCTCGGATGTCTGTCTTGTCTAGTCGTGTCTGGTCTTTGTTGTTTTGTTCCTTTGTGTGTGTGTGTGTGTGTGTGTGTGTGTGTGTGTGTGTGTTATGTTTTGCAACGGGGGGCACGTTGAGATGTGGAAGGAGTCGGCGGGGATTTCGGTGGCGTGTAGAGCGAGCGAGCGCGCCTGCCTGGCCGTTGGCCGTCGGAGTGGAGTGCGGGTTTGTTTTTGTGTTTTCGAAACGAAAGCGGCGGCCGGCCGGCCAGCCACCCGTGCGGTGTGACGTCGGCCGTTGGGTATTGTGCGCTTTGAGCGCCGGGGAGGGATGATGTGTGATTGTTGCGCGCTGCTAAGCAGGCAGGCAGAGTGAGCGGGTGTGGCGGACGGACGGGAAGTGGTGGTTGTTGTTTTTGGGTTGCGGGGCGAGAGGCAGGCGACCGACAAAGTTTGCTCGCGACGGAGAGATGTTAGTGGCCCTGAAAAGGGCCGTTTTTGTTTGTGCGGTGCGGTGCCGCGGCGCGGTTTAGGCGCGCTCGCCGCGGATGCGGCGCGCGAGCTGGATGTCCTTGGGCATGATGGTGACGCGCTTGGCGTGGATTGCGCACAGGTTGGTGTCTTCGAAGAGGCCGACGAGGTAGGCCTCGCTGGCCTCCTGCAGGGCCATGACTGCGGAGCTCTGGAAGCGCAGGTCGGTCTTGAAGTCCTGGGCGATCTCGCGCACTAGGCGCTGGAATGGCAGCTTGCGGATGAGCAGCTCTGTGCTCTTCTGGTAGCGCCTGATTTCTCGCAGGGCGACGGTGCCCGGCCTGTAGCGGTGGGGCTTCTTGACGCCTCCGGTGGCGGGCGCGCTCTTCCTCGCCGCCTTGGTGGCGAGCTGTTTGCGCGGCGCCTTTCCGCCGGTGGACTTGCGGGCCGTTTGCTTTGTGCGGGCCATAGCGGTAGCGGAGCGGCGTGCGTGGAGGTTAGGTGCGGCGCGGCGTCCGGTGCTGCCTTGACAACGGGCCCGCGCGCCTCCGTGCTGCGCTTATATGCCCTCGGTTGCGCGTGGTGGGGGGAGGGCGGGCCAGAGTCTATATAGGGGGGCGGCGGGCGCGCTGGGCGCAGACCGTAGCCGACTCGCCAGCCGCTGCAGCTGCTGTTTGTGCACGTTTTGCTTTGCCCGAGGAAGGAAGGATGACAGGCCGCGGCAAGGGAGGAAAGGGGCTCGGCAAGGGTGGCGCCAAGCGGCACCGCAAGGTGTTGCGCGACAACATCCAGGGCATCACGAAGCCCGCCATCCGCCGCCTGGCTCGCAGGGGCGGCGTGAAGCGCATCTCTGGTCTGATCTACGAGGAGACCCGCGGGGTGCTGAAGGTGTTCCTGGAGAACGTGATCCGCGACGCGGTGACGTACACTGAGCACGCCAAGCGCAAGACTGTGACGGCCATGGACGTGGTGTACGCCCTGAAGAGGCAGGGGCGCACCCTGTACGGTTTCGGCGGTTAGGCTGCGTCGCAGCGGGCGCTGGCCTTCCCGCGGCCGTGCTTGTGGGTGGGAGAGACTAGGAAACGGCCCTTTTCAGGGCCACCACACTGTTCGGAAGTTGAAAAGTGCGAAAGAGTCTGTGTTGTTTGTTTGTTTGTTTCTTTCTTTCCGTTTGAGCGACGTGATGTGACTGGGAGGGGAGAAGGAAAGGAAACGTGTCATGTGGCTGGCTGTGTGTGGGAGCTGCTTCGTTTGTGTTTGTTATTGTGTGTCGTTGTATCGATCGCGACGGAGATGGCGGGCTGTGTGTTGTTGTGCGAGAGGCGGTGATTATTTGCTTGCGTGGTTTGGCTCTGTGTGTTTGCGGCGGCGTTGGGGTTTCCGAGGCAAGGCGTGTGGGCACAGGCGGCCGGATCAGCTGTTTCGTTCGTGTCGACGGCCGTTGCGCGCGGGAGTGGAGGGCGGTGTGTCGACACGCCTCCCTGTAACAATGGTCATTATTGCTGCCGTTGTCGTTTGGAAGGCGACTGCGACCGTGCAAAATGAATGAATGTGTGTGTGTGTGTGTGTGTTTGTTGGGCCACACGGGCTGTGTGGACGACAAGATGGCGGACGTGCGCCGGCGGCGGCTGTGCTGTGAAAGTGCAAAGTTAAAACAAAACAAGGTGCGGCGAGGACGACTGAAATTTTGCTTTGGACGTAGGTTTGTGTGGTGGCCCTGAAAAGGGCCGATTGTTGTGGGCCGGGCCGAGCCGAGCCGGCAAAGCGCGTTGCGTGCAGGGGAGCACGCGGCGCTGCGATTGCCTTGGCCTCCTTTAGGCCTTCTTCTCGGTCTTCTTTGGCAGCAGGACGGCCTGGATGTTGGGCAGGACACCACCCTGTGCGATGGTGACGCCCGACAGGAGCTTGTTGAGCTCCTCGTCGTTGCGGATGGCAAGCTGCAGGTGGCGCGGGATGATGCGCGTCTTCTTGTTGTCGCGGGCCGCGTTTCCGGCCAGCTCGAGCACCTCAGCCGCGAGGTACTCCATGACGGCGGCGAGGTAGACGGGCGCCCCGGCGCCGACGCGCTCTGCGTAGTTTCCCTTGCGCAGGAGGCGGTGGATTCTGCCGACCGGGAACTGGAGCCCAGCCCTGCTTGAGCGGGACTTTGACTTGCCCTTGACTTTGCCTCCCTTTCCGCGTCCGGACATGGCGATGGGCTAGCGACGGTGCACACGAAACGGAAACGAAAACGACCGGTGCGAGCGGCAGCGAGTCGAGCAGCGGAGTGCGTGCCGGCGCAGCCTGCTGCTCACATCTTTTACTTTCCCCTCTTTGGGGAAGTGTGTGTGGGGGAGTTTGTAGCCTTTCGGCTTTTACTCCCCTGTGAACGTGTGTGTGTGATTTTTTTTTTTTCTATAGTTTTTTGGTGTCTGTGACTTGTGATGTTTGTTGTGAATGAGTCTAGTACTTGCCTGAGGTAGGCGAGAAGGTTGGTGTTATATGGGAAGGAACTGGATTAGGGATTGGGTTTTGGGATTTTCTCTTCGACTTAGTCGTCGAAGATCGTCATAGGGCGCTTATGCTTGTCGCGGGACATGTCGTACCGACCTAGGGAGTGGATGAGCGCGTTTTCGGATCTGGAAGAACCCTCATAGAAGGACCTTGCCAGATCCTGGAAACGCTCTCTCAGGAGTGGGATTTCGGCTGCGGCGTGCAGGTCGTCTATGGGGAATCCGAGTGGTAGATGCAGTGCCCTTCTGAGGGCGCGGTTCTGCAGCCTCTGGAGTTTGTCCAGGTGCTGCTTTGCCGCGTATCCCCAGACAGGGCACGCATACTCCATTACTGGCCGGATCAGGGCCTGATAAACATTTACTGCTACTGGGAAGGGAAGGGAGCTGTTTGTGTTCAGGATAGGGTATAGAATGGACATTCTGGCGCAGACCTTCCTGTGGACCTCGTCTATGTGGGGTTTCCACGTAAGACGAGAGTCCAAGGTTACGCCAAGGTACTTGGCGGTTCTGCGCCAGGGGAGTTGGATTCCATTTAGGTGAAGGTGGAGGGGGGGACGTTGAGGAGGTTCGCGCCTTCCGAGCCTGCGGGTAATCAGCATTGCCTGCGTCTTCTCGGAGTTGATCGTGATGCGCCAGCGACGGGCCCAAGTTTCTTCATCTAAAACCTTTTGTAGCCTACGGATGACCAGGTCCTTGTTCGCATTTCTCGTGTAGAAGGCTGTGTCGTCAGCGTACTGCGCAGTGTGCACCAGGGGGGGCCGTCGGAGTATCCGCAGTGTACAAACTGTACAATACGGGCCCCAGGACCGATCCCTGTGGCACCCCGGCACGAATACGCCTTCTGGTGGAGGTGGCAGTTTCTACTTTGACGGAGAAAAGTCCTGTTCGTGAGATAGCTCTTAATGAGCTGAACTATGCTCCCGGGAAACCCTTGTGTGTACAACTTGTAGAGTAGCCCTCTATGCCATACTGAATCAAAGGCTTTGGCTACGTCTAGTAGCACTATCCCGCAGTAGCCTCTGTGGTTGAAGCCCTCTGTGGCTGCTTCAACCATTCTCATGACCTGCTGTGGGGCAGAGTGGTTCTGCCGGAACCCAAATTGGAAATCCGGCAGAATTTGCTCTCTGGTAATGTGTTCTTGTATGGGTCTTAGCAGGAGGCGCTCATAGATCTTGCTGAGTGTTGGCAAGAGGCTAATCGGCCTGTAGTGCTGCGGGAATAGAGGGTCTTTCCCTGGTTTGTGTATCGCGACCACTTCCGCATGTTTCCAGCAAGCTGGGAAAACACGGGAACGAGTAATCTCGTTGAGGACGTTCGCGAGGTGTGTGATCGCTGTGGGTGGGAGTTTTTTGACTAACTGGTTTGTGACACTGTCGTGCCCTGGCGCCTTTTTTGTAGGGAGGGACCTAATTACTCTTGCCACGTCCTCGGGGGCAAAAAGTATGGGTTCGTCCTCTGGGTCCTCCTCAGCATTGAGGAAGACGGCCAGTTGACGACTGACTACCTCTTCATGTTCTTCATCCTGGGGTTCTGCCGCTTGGAACTGCTTCTCAAAGGAGTCGGCGAGGGCGTTGGCCTTTCCAGCATGGCTGTAGACCAGTCCCCGCTCGCCATTGCAGTGGCGGCATCCTAGCGCGTCGTTTTTGTAAACTGTTTGGTCGCTTGCCATAGTGTATGATCGTCTACTTTGAGAGATGTGAGGCGGTTTTGCCATTGCTGGTTTCTGTGCTCATTGAGCGCTACCTTCAGCTCTCTCTGTAGACGATTGAGCAGCCTCCTGGTGGCCTGATTTCTGGTGATCTTCCACTCTTTTGCCACTCTGTTCTTGTGTCGAATTTGAGCTAGCAGGTGTTCCGGGAGCTGTATTTGCGGCGGTGGGCCATCCCTTTGTGGAGGGGTGGCTTCTTCCGCTGCCTGCAAGATGGTGCCTGTTAGGTCTTGTAGCGCTTGTTCCACTGTTTCCGCAGTGGGTGGCGGAGCGCGAGCGATATCAGAGGCGACAGTTTCTTGGTATCGCTCCCAGTCTGTTCGTTTGTACGACGTCTGGTACCGTGGAGTGCTACCCATTCTCCCACATCGACCTCCAGAATCACTGGGTTGTGGTCGGAGGACATTCTGTTGATTGTCCTTGCGGCCACGAACCCTGCGATCCTCCTGGTGAGAGCTATGTCTAACACATCGGGCCTGCTTCCGTTTTTTGGAAAATGTGTGGGCTCGACTGGACCCCCTGTTTCGAAGTGGTGGGCGCGCGCTAGTTGTTGCAGTTTGGCGCCTGCTCTGGAGGTTACTCTAGAATTCCAATCGGGATGTTTGGCATTGAAGTCTCCCCCTATTATGAGTTTGCCTTCAATTTGCCCTAGAGCAGCTATGTCTCCCTCATCTATCTGGTCATGTGGGGGTCGGTAGACTGCAACAATTGTTAGGGGTCCAGTGGCAGTGGTTACTTCCACCGCCACTGCTTCGATTTTGTTGGTAGCTGGTAAGAATACCTGGTGGTGGGGAATCCCTCTTTTTACATATATGGCCACTCCTCCGCCTTGGGTTGGCCTGTCTTTACGGTAGCTACTGTAGTTGGGAACTGTCGCTTTTACTCCCGGCTTTAGGTGGGTTTCCCCCATCATGCATATGTCGATGGAGAACTCCTTCATGAGTTCTCGGAACTCGACCTCTTGATTAACAATGCCGTCCTGCGTTAAAGACGCACATTGTCAGGCCTTGAATATTTGGTCGTCTATTCATGATGGGGTGTCGATACTACTGAGGAAGTCGCAGAGGGGAGCGACTGCTGGACTGTTGCCTGAAGGGCGACGAGGATCTGTGTGTTCTGCTTCTGGGCTTCCCTGAATTCCTTCATCATTTCCATGACGAGGTTCATGGTCTGCACCATTACGCCTAACAACTGATCCATGGGGGGAGAGTGTGTGTGGGGTTCCCTGGGCCTTCCTCCGTCATGGTGGACCTGGTCGTTGTTGCTATGTGTTTCCCGGTGTTGTTCTTGTGATAGTGTCTGGTGTTGTGATGGTTGGGCTACGCTTTCATGGTTCCTCGGTGGAGAAACCACTTCCGCATAAGTCGCCCTCGGTGTGTCTGGCCTTGGTTTTACCCAGGCCTTGTCCGTGTGTGTTGCCATGGTTTGTTTTCTTGTGTGTCTTGGTGGGTTTATGGTGTTTTGTTTGCGTGTGTGGGGGGCGGCCTTTGCGCCCTTTGCCTGTTGTGTGTGTCGTTTGTGGACCTCACAACCTTGGTAGCCCGCCGTGTGGTTTTTGCCACACAGCGCGCACCTTATTTGTGGGTCCGTGTGGTGAAGTGTGCATGTTCTCGTGTCGTGGGCCTCGGCGCACTTCCTGCACCTTACTGGCATGGTGCAGTAGGCGGCGATGTGGTTAAGGCCCTGACACCTGAAGCACTGCACCGTCTTGTTCTTACGGCGCAGCGGTTCGGTGGTGACAGGCACTGCCAGAACCATCTTTATCTCCCTTTTGTTCTGGGGGATGTCCGGGAGTGTGGCCTGGTAAAGTGGCCACTTACTGTTAATGTTGCCCATCTGTTGGACCCCCTTGACGACGTACCCCTGGGCAGTCAAATCTGTTTTGATCGCCTGGGGGGACACTCGTCTTGGCAGGTCTCGTATTACGATGTTTCTGTTCCTTGTTTTTGTTGTGGGGAACGTGTAGTGTGGTATGTTTTTATTTGTGAAAAGTGTTTTGACTGTTGTGTAGTGTTCTAGTGTGTGCAGTGTGATTTTGATTTTGTCCCCACCAGCAGGTTTTGCCTGGAAACTGCCTCCCCCGATTTCTGCCTTCAACAGCTCGAAGAGCTCCTCATAGCTGTGGGCAAACTCAGCAACTATCGGGGGGAGGTGGTGGGCGACTTGGTTCTGTGTTTGCGTTGTGGTGGTTTCTGTTGTCTCAGGCTCATCAGCAACCGCCTGAAATCTGTTCGGGGTGGGTTCCAATCCCCGGGCTGGCGGAAGCTTCGGCTGACGAAACGTTTTCTTCGCCAGCACGAAACCGTCCGAATCCTGCCCGGTTACGCGGTTCCCTTCCAGTACAAGAGTTTCCTGGTCCCCTCCCAGTGTGACGACAGGTGCTGTCGGGGGCGCTGGCTCCTCAGAGGGTGTGGAAGCGGCTGGGGTGGGGGTGGTGGATTTCTTCTTCCCCTTGGAGCGCTTCTCCTTCTTGTCCTTCCTTGCACGCCGCTGGTCGGATGTGGTGGACTTGAGTGGGGGGGATTTAAGGTATTTGGAGCGGGTGGAAGACTGAGACGAGGGGGTGGGTTTGGGGAGGATTTTTGTCGGCAGACGGGGCATCTGCTTGCCATTCTTCATGGACGTGAGGAATTCTGGAAGTGTGCCGGTGGCGTGGGCAAGCAGGAGCGGAGATAGGACGAGGTTAGGAGGGGCAGGATTGCAAGTACTGACAATATATTTTGTTGTCGGCGTACTGTGTGTGACTGCGTTTTTTGGTGTGTTTCTTGCCATGTCCGGGGCGGAAAGTGGGGCTGCTGCCAGGGGGGTGCCAGTTACAGCCTTTGTTGGCACCGTTAGGTATCCCGGCTGCATTGCTGGCCCTACTGTAATTGTGGACGCGGAGGTCTGATCGGCGGCGGCGGAAACCTTCTCTGCGGTTCCGCGGCCGGCTCCCAGGTCCTGGCCCACATTTTCCCTATCCTTGGGGGGGGCAGAGCCTAGCTCTGCGGCAGCCGAAGTGCTCGAGACGGCCGACGACGCGGCCCGCGGCAACAACAAGACGCGCTTTTTGTCGACAGCGGTTGACCGCTTCGACCCCAAAGCACCACTGGAGCTCGACATCCCGCAGTTGAAAGAGGAAACACGACAATTCTGCTGTCGGGCGTCTCCAAAAATATCCTGCCCGCCGTAATACCTTACTGCAGACCTTGACTGGGTCCCGCCGATGCTTTAATAAAAGCAAAGCCGTAGATTCCCCTGGTGTGTCACCCGTACAAGCGGGGGCCTATGGCTGACAGCGCGCGAGTCAGAGGAGCAAGCTCAACCCTTGACTGCCACTCAGCGAGTGCCGGCGCAGCCGGGGTGGGGGTGCTTTATGGGCTCGGGTGCGGCGGCCGGTTGCGCGCGCGCCCCATTGGTCGGCGGCCGCAACAGGGCGAGCTGGTAAAGGTGCGGCGGCGGCTGGCGGCGGGTGCCACTGTGTGGGGAGACGCTGACTAGAGCGGAGCGCTTGCTACTGGTGTTGCTGCTGCCGTACGTTCGTTCGAGATGCCGCCCAAGACTAGCGGGAAGGCCGCCAAGAAGGCTGGCAAGGCGCAGAAGAACATTTCGAAGGGCGACAAGAAGAAGAAGCGCAAGAGGAAGGAGAGCTATGCCATCTACATCTACAAGGTGCTGAAGCAGGTGCACCCTGACACGGGCATCTCGTCGAAGGCGATGAGCATCATGAACAGCTTCGTGAACGACATTTTCGAGCGCATTGCGGCCGAGGCTTCTCGCCTGGCGCACTACAACAAGCGCTCGACCATCACGTCCCGCGAGATCCAGACCGCTGTGCGGCTGTTGCTGCCTGGCGAGCTGGCCAAGCACGCCGTGAGCGAGGGCACGAAGGCGGTGACCAAGTACACGAGCTCCAAGTAAGGAGGTGGCTCTGGAGTGGAAGGAAGGATGGAGAAGGCTCCTCCGTTGCGAGAGCGGCAAAACGGCCCTTTTCAGGGCCACCAACTTGCCTTTTGCGGGAAGGGCGGAATTGTTGTTGTTGTTGTTTGTGTGGACGGCTGTGATGTATGTGTGCATTTTGATTGTGGGTGGGGGGGGGGGGGCGCGTCAAAGCGTGTTGCGGGGGACGGCCACGAGGTTGGTCGCCGTGGCGTGGAATGGTGGCACGCCTCGTTGGAGTGGTTTTGACCCATTGGTGGTGGTGTGTGTGTGTTACCTGTCTGCGAGGGGGGACAGTGCGATCGGCGACTTTTGTGTCACCGTAACGACGGCCGTTTGCGGGTTTGTTTTTTGCACATCATACATGGCGAGGGTGAAATGTGAAATGTTTTTGTTTGGTTTTTTTTTGCCGCCCACTATTCCCTTTGCTGTACGCCGAGTTTGACAATGGTGCGACGTAACTGCAGCGTGGAGGTGTGTGAGTGACGTTGAAATTGAACGTGCCATTAAGACGCATTGTTGTTGTATTGTACTGTACGTGTACGGCGACACGCACGATGATGTACCATTCGACTCTGATTTTTGATAGCCGTGTCTGACTGATTGCGTACGACGCACGCACACCGATGTCGTCATTCAAGATGCACGCGTGTCCAGTGCAGTACAGTAAGCGCGACGCTAGACGGCGGCGGCGGCGGCGGCGGCGGCGGCGGCGGTCGTCGTTTGTTTGGCGAATGTCTGTACACGTGTTTGTCTGTGTCCATCCGGTATGTATGTGTTTGTTTGAAAGTGTTTTGTGTGTCGGTGACGTGGTCCGATCCGTCGCCCCCTGAGTAACTGTCGATCGGCGCGATAGACCGGCGTCACGCAACTGAACCGAAGTCTTGGGCACACCCGTCATACTGTTGTACACCGTCGCGCTGAGAACGGTGACGAAAGGTTGACTTTGATCGGTCGAATGTCTGGGCAGAACGTGAGGAATGAGGCAAGAGTGCAAGGAGGGGGGGCAAAAGAGAGAGGAAGGGAAAAAGGGGAGAAACGCATTCGTAGAGCAACGGAACGTTCCCGTGTCGGAGGCGTATTGGAGCCGCACTGAAATGCGTTTAACGGCGGCGCGGCTGCAAGTGTCTGCCGTGGTGAACGTTACCTTTGACGGCTGCATTGGGCTTTGCTTTTGCTTTTGCTTTCGCTTTCGCTTTCGCTTTCCCGGATGTACGTAACGTTTGTTGATATGGTTGTGAGGAAGAGTGTATGACAGTGCCGTGCCGTCCATGTTCGTGTGCCCTCCCATTGTGTGTATGCTATTGTCTGTGTACTTGAATGATGTATGTAGGTGTTAGTGGACATGTTTCACCAGTGGGGGGAAATGGATCGTCGATAGTTGGCGTCACTCTGTCACGGTCGAGATGACGCACCCTCCGTACAGAAAGGTGTCGAGAAAGTGTGTGTGTGTGTGTGTGTGTGTGTGTGTGTGTGTGTGTGCGTCCGTGAATTGGCAGTGTTTGGAGGTGGGCGTGCCCTGCATGTGGCCCGGAAGGCTGTTCGTTTGGCGGTAGTGTTGTGTGGACAGGGGAGGGGCATGCGTAACGCTGCTGGCATGGCATTTCGGGAGATGGGAGGGGGCAAACGAGGAGCGGCGGCCAAAGAAAGGCGGGACGGGGAGGGGCGCGGTGTGGGTGGCTTGCGCCTGTGCTCGGCGTTGTGGTTTGTGCAAAAGAGGAGGAGAAAAACAATGAGTTGCCAGGGAGGGGAGCGGTGTTGTGTTGTGGTTGTCGTGGTGTAGCCGCAGACGCGGCTGTCAGTGAACGTGGCGAGACGGACGGATGCGCGGAGGGGCGGGGGCGGCGCATTTCGCCGGTGCCGTGCCGTGCCGTGCCGTGCCTGACAGCCGCGTGGTCGCTGTGTTGTTGGTGGCGTGGGGGCGAGGAGAGTACCGTACGGGTGTGCTTGTGCGCCGGAAATGGCACACTGCGCCTGCCCGTCTTGGAGGCTGATGGCTGTGGTGTGGAAATGGGGCGCGGTGATGTTGAAGCAGTTGAAGGACAGAAAAGAAACCAAGAAAACGGGAGGCGTGATGCGGCGGTGGTGGTGAGAGCGGGAAAAACAAAACAAACAAAAAAAAAAACAACAAAAAAAAGAAGGAAAAACAACAAGAAACAAAAAAGAAAACAAAAAGTCTATCAATATTAGAATGTAAATGGAAATGGAAATGGACCCAGGTATAACCTCCCTGCACAAATAGCAGAGAGTCCGATGATAATAGAAATGTGCCAGAATGTTAACGTCCCTACAAAACAAACCCAACGATAATATTAATGAAAGAATGAACCGTATGTAACATTGCAACAGACATAATGAAACCTGATAAATTGTATAAGGGCAGCAGCGTTGACCTTTGGCCCTGTATTCAGAATAAAAAGAGCCAAAGATCGTCACCCCAATGAAAAAGACACTGAAACACGTATGTAACATAGCAGCGATGGCGAGACATTGTAGCATCTGTGACCAGAGAGTTTGCGCTGGACCGCGCGAGTGTTGCGAGCGGTTCTCAGTCAGTCAGTCAGTCAGTCAGTCAGTCGGTCGGTCGTTGCGAGTCTGTAGGTCTGTCTAGTTGAGGGCTGTACTCTGTCAGTAGTCGTCGCGTGCAGTACGCTAATAGTCGTCATGCAGAGCGGTCGGTCAGTAGTAGCAGCCGAGTGCGGTTGTGTGATGTAGGCGGTCGGCAACACTGGTCAAGATGGTGAATAAGGTATACTGTGAATTAATATAATCATTAGATAATGAACAATTTTATTTATTGTAATTATTCTCCAACAAGTTCCCCAATAATAATTTTTATTTCAAAAGCATTTTTCAAACATTTAATTTTTTATTGAACTGAAGAGTTCGTTGCACTTCACATTTCATTCCACTTCTTTGAAGAAAAATTTCACTAAAATCACAAAAAAAAAAGAGAATATTATTATTTGCAATGCAGTTCCTCCAAGCGCTGCGCAACAAACAAGAGCAGAAATGTGACATCCATTTATTCTGAGGTAAGACTTTAATTCTGATTGTTTTGCACAGGGCCAAAGACCGATATTTCGGTTTAATTGAAGTTTCTTGTCACTGAACGGACTTTTAAATGTTGTGAAGAATTTATATTTGAGTCAGATTGCGAATTTAACATTTTTGTTGCCATTTTCAATACCTCTCATTGTGGGCGAGGTTACAATTAGCGCAATGTCCATTAGCATCCGTAAATAACATTGTCCATTATTTTAAATTTTGCGGGGAGGTTACAACGCACAAAAAAAAAAAAAACAAAACAAAAAATTGCATTTGTATCCGCTCCTCAATTGTAGATACCCCTTACACAGCTGTGTGCAATGAATGAGTGCTGGCTGGTAATTAATTGCACTCCTTGGAGGGAAATGCCATAGGAAGTAGTCTTTAAAAAGTGAATGTTTTTCGTTAAAAGACAAAAGTTACTTTAGAAAAAAGTAATAGTGGGGCTTTTTGTCGTTGAACAAAATAAGTACAATGAACATACGTTATCAGATTTGCGCAAAATGCAGCTTCACACCACCTTTTGATTATAACACAATATACTATACATCGTCCCGAACCGTGACCAGAGTCGCGAGACGAGCAGAGCACGCCGCCGACGCCCGCTCAGTACAACCGTCCACCCGCTACTACTGTCGACCGACTACTACCTCTCCCGACTCGCGCTACAATATATATAACAACTGTTCCTGGCGACCCGGTGCGTGCCACTACTGTCGTCTGGCGCGGTCCAAGCGCCGACTAGCAACGATAAATAACTCTCTGGTCAGACAGAGATGCTGTCATGCCTCGCCATCGCTCTGGTAATGAATACATACGTGTTGCAGCGTGCGTACCACCGGAACACGCAGTGGCGGAGCCAAAGACTGTGTTGTCGAGGTCGAGTGCGAGCGGGAAGAGAGGCAGCGTCGGCACGGAGATGCAAGCGAGCGCGAGACGCACGGGGGCTGCGGCGTGGCGCGTTTGCGGTCGGCGCCTTTGGTGGCAACGGCCGGGACAAGCAGCGGTGTATGGTGTGGTGCGGGGCGGACAGGGGCGGCGGTGGACGGGGAGGAGGCGGCGCGACGACGGCATGGGGGCGAAAACGGGACGGGGGACGGGGGACGGCGGATGTTGAGAGGCGTCACGCGCGGACAGGACACAGACACAGAGACACACAGATTGGAAAGGGAGGGTGCGCGGTAATAATAGTTGGGAATGTGCGTACCGTGCGGGACGGGAGTGGGCGAGGAACACGGTCGTGGCCCCTGTTTTGGGTGCGTGTGATGACGTCGGTGTGTTGTGGGAAGGGAAGGTGCTGTGGCGGCGGCGCGTAATGGGCGTAGGCCGAAAAGAGAAAGGAACGTCGGCAGTGTGTTGGCAAGCGTCGGTTCGACTGCGACGTTGATGGGCAGGGCAGGGCGAGGTTAATGGTGGTAGGAGTAGGCGTGTGGGCGCACAAAATCTGCCGCTGCAGGCGGTGCCGTAACCGCCATGGCGGGAAGGAGAGAGGGCCAAAGAAAGAAAGAAAGAAAGAAAGAAAGAAGAAAACAAAAAAAAAAAAAAAAAAAAGGAGGAGGGGGGGGGCGAAAGTGGAGAGGCGGTGGTGTGAGAAGGGCGGGGGCGGAAGGAAGGCAGGAAGGACAAGAGGCGAGGCGACGGCTTGCTTTGTGTATCGGTCGGTCTCTGGCTATGCTTCGTTTTCTGCAGCAGGGTCGGTGCGCGGCGTGGCTCGCGGCAGTGGGAACGCCTGGCGGCTGGACGGCCAGCAATGCGGTTGGATGGGCGGCCACAGCACCGCACCTGTGCCCGAGGAGGAGACGCTGGCGGCGGGCCCTGAGGTGAGGCCGGCTCGGCTCGGCTGGGGCTGTGGATGTGTAGGTGTGCGCCGCTGCTGCAACAACGAGTAAAACGCGAGAAGAAGGGATGGCGGTAGAGAGAGGAAAAAAAAAAGGTCGTGTTGTGTTGATGCGCAGGCAGACGCGTACAGAGAGACGAGCCCGGTCTGCAGCAGGGTGTGGCCGTGCCGAGTGCAGAGCAGCGGCGGCTCGGTTCGGTTCGGCCCGGCCCGGCCCGGCGGGCCGCGCTGTTGTCGCGGACGTGAGCGCCCCCTGGCGGGTGGCCGGAGGCGGCGCGGCGTGTTGGACGTGTGGCTGGTGGCAGTGCACAATTTGCGAGTGGCTGGCGGTGTGGTGTGGCGGTTGGCGCGTCGGGCGGCGGAGAGAGAGAGAGAGGGGGAGGAGAGGTATGTGTTGCGGGCGCCCTTTGCTGCGCTGCGTCGTTGCGTGTGCCGTACAGGGCGGGCGCTTGTCGACTGTGTGGGCGGTGTGGCGAATTGGCGTGAAACGGCTGCCGAGAGGTGTGTGGTAGCGAGCCGGTCGGTGTCAGTGCGAAGGGGAATGTGCGTGCGTTTGGCGGTTTCGGTGTGCTTTTTGCGGCGTGAGAGTGGGGAATTAGTGGGGCCGGCTGTTGTGTTGGTTCCTTGTGTCTTGTGTCGCGTAGCTTGATGGCAACGTGGAAGGACGCCGGTTTCGTTTCGAGCCTTGCGTGTGGTTGTCGACGTTGACTGGTTGGCGTGTGCATGTGTGGGTCGCGAGTGCGTTTTTGGCTGGCTGTGTGTGTGTGTGTGTGTGTGTGTGTGTGTGTGTGTGTGTGTGTGTGTTTTGGGGGGGAAGGGGGAGGCGGTGGTGAAAGTGCAGTCGTTGCCACGGGCGCGTCGTCGGGTGGGGCTGGGGCTGTGCGTCGTGGCGGAAAGGTGGTAGGTTGCGGGAAGCGAGCCCGTCGTTGACGGTGTCGCGTGAGTTGTGACTCGAGTGGGGCGCGGGGCGCGGGACAGGAGCAGCGTGCCGCTGCGTCGTGGTCGTCAGCAGAGGCTGTGCGTGTGCTTGTCCTTTTTGTGGGCGGTTCGTGCGAGGCGTTTTTTGTTTCGTGTTGCCCTAGTTGTTAGTTTATTTTTTTTTTGTGTTTGTTATTTTGAGACGACGACTGGTTGGTGGCGTGCGCGCGAAGTGGCGGTGTGCGCTTCCCGTGTCGTTTTGTTTTTGTTTGGTTTTTTTGTTTTTGTGTGTTTTTTTTGTTTGCACTGGGCCCCGGGGGGTGGGTGGGTGCGTGTGTGTCGATTGCCGGCTGGCGAAAGGTGCGCCATCGGCGGGGTGGGTCGCCGGCACAAGTAGAGGCGGCGGCGTTGTTGCTGTTGTTGTGTGGTGTTTGTTTTGTTCGGCTGTGTCGGCGAGCTGTGTTGCGGTGCGTGTGAATGGTGGTGCAAAAGTGCTGGCGTTGGGGCTGCGACTGCGACGGCGGCGAGCCGCGGGCGCGCATGATAGTGATGTTGTGAACAGCGGCTGTGTACGGTAGTGGTGTTGTTGTAGCACGACGTGCATCCGGGCCGGCGCGGAAAGCGCAGTTGCGGGCGGTTGCCCTTCGGTGCCAGCCATGTCGCGTGAGCGGCGGGTTGCTCTGGTGTCGACACGTGGTGCTCTGGGTTGTTGTGTGGTGCCCTTTGGCCGGTGGGGGTGGTTCGCGTGTGTCTCGTTCGCGCTCGGTATCTGGTCGTGGTCGTGCTGCTCCCCCGTCTGTCGGCGGTTTTCGACGTCGTCTGTACGTTTTTGTTCGTTTGCGGCGTGCCTGCCGACGTCGTCCCGTCGCGACCTTTCAACCGAAAGTGTGGCGCCCGAAGGTGAACGAACGTAACCCTGACCTCGGCGCTTTACGCTGAGCCGAGCGAACCGAACCTAACCTGTGGTGTGGCGAGGTGAGCTCAGCCTGTGAGCCCCTAACGTCTACGTAAGGTAAGCTGTCCGGCTGACGCCTCACGTTTGAACGCTTTTTTTTAACCTAGCACTGACCCCTTAACCTAACGTGTAACCTAACCTAACCTCTGACGCCTGACGTGTTTGAATGCTTAACCTAAGTTTGACGCTTAACCTAACCCAAGTCCCCTTAACCTAACCCACGTCCACCTAACCCTAACCTAACCTAGACGTGTAAACGTAATGTGTAACGCGTAACGTGTAAGGTCGGCTGTCGTGTGTGCTGACGGCAGATTGGGTTGGTCTGTAGATTCGGATTGCGGTTTGCCTCGGTCGAGGGGTTGGGTCGGAAGCGGCGAGGGGCGGCGGCGCCTGTTGCGCAGGCGGCGTCCGTTTGCGGCGGGCAATTGTTGATAAACGGCTGTGAATGTTGGCGGGCGAGAGGAGGAGGACGGCGCGCGATGTGGCCCGACGGCTGCGGGCCGATCGGGAAACGGCGGGAGGGCGACGGAAGGCGATGGGGCGGCGGAGGCGCGTTTGCACGGCCGTCATCGCCGCACGCCTCGGCTTGTGTGGCTGTGGCGCCGGCCGCGCTGGCCGGGCTGCCGCGGCGACGGTGTGGGAGTTTTGCCGAAGGTTTGGCCATTGTGGCGGGTCGTCGGCTGGGGCTGTGGGGGCGGCATTTGGGCGGGGGCGGCGATTCTCGGCGGGCCGACCCAGGCTGTAGCGCGCGGTAGCTGCAGTTTGGCCGTGGTTTGCGGCGCTGCCGTGGCGACTGGTTGGCGACTGTGGTGTGGCTGTGTGTAGCCCCATCCTCGGTGGTTTGAAAGGCGCGGGCGGTTGTGGCGCAGGTTTGGGGCTGCTCCGCACAGGCTGTCGGACGTTGGGCGGTAGCAAGCGCGGGAGGCGCGGCGCGGCGGCGCGCAGAGTGGCGGCCGCTCTCTCGGCCGTCCGCGCCCGCCCGCGACACTGGCTGGGCCTTGTGATTCTCTGCTCTGCTGCTGTGCTGTGCTTGCGTGCCTGCCTGCCGTCCCGCTCGCTCTCGCTCTCGCTCTCGCTGTGTGTTACGCGCGTCGTCGAAATGGCAGATCAGGCGGCTACGAACGAGACTGCTGCGGCACCCGCCGCCACCGGCACTACGAAGAAGGCCAAGTCTGCGTCGTCTGCGAAGAAGCCGCGCGCCAAGCCTGCGCACCCGCGCACCTCTGAGATGGTGACGGCCGCCATCAAGAGTCTGAAGGAGCGCGGCGGGTCGTCGCTGCAGGCGATCAAGAAGTACATTGCCGCGCACTACAAGCTGGACGCGGAGAAGCTGGCGCCGTTTATCAAGAAGTACCTCAAGTCGGCCGTCGTGGCGGGCGAGCTGGTGCAGACGAAGGGGAAGGGCGCGTCCGGCTCGTTCAAGCTTGCCGGCGCCGGCGGCGGGGGGGCGGCCGAGGGCGGCAAGGCTCGTGCTGGCGGTGCCAAGAAGAAGCGCGCCGCTCCGGCCAGCAAGGAGAAGAAGGGCGCCCGTGCGGCCGGCGCAAAGAAGGCTGGTGGCGTGAAGGCGGCGACCGGTCGGAAGGCGGGCGCCGCCAAGAAGGCGTCTGCGGCGTCGGCCGCTCCCGCGGGTGCGAAGAAGGCGGCTGCGGCCAAGCCGGCCAAGGCCAAGTCGCCGTCGAAGGCGAAGAAGGCCGCCAAGGTTCCGACGAAGAAGCCGAAGGCGCCGCGCCCGAAGAAGGCGACGACGCCGTCTAAGGCGAAGGCTTCGCCCAAGAAGAAGAAGTAGAGTAGAGGAGAAAGAGATGGGAGAAAGGAAGGGTTTGGCGCTTGACTCCGTCGTCCCCACCCCCCGTCGTCGTCTAGTGGCGCGCAAGAGACGCGCGGCCCAAAACGGCCCTTCTCAGGGCCATCAAAGCACGTCGGGGAAGGTTTTGATTGTCGTGTTGCGTTTGGTGTGGGTGTCTGTCTGTCTGTCTGTCTGGCGTTTCTGTATGCCCGTGGGGATGCTGTTTGCGTGCCGTGGTGGTTGGATTGCGGGGGTCGGTGGCGGGTGTGGGCGGCGGTAGCGGTAAGCGGTGTTGTTGTTGATTGTCGCCGTGTTTGTGGCGGCGGCCGACGGTTGGTTTTCTGTCACGTTGTTTTGTTTGAATACGTTGGTTGGCTTGCCTGCGTTCGTTCTTCTCGGATGTCTGTCTTGTCTAGTCGTGTCTGGTCTTTGTTGTTTTGTTCCTTTGTGTGTGTGTGTGTGTGTGTGTGTGTGTGTGTGTGTGTGTTATGTTTTGCAACGGGGGGCACGTTGAGATGTGGAAGGAGTCGGCGGGGATTTCGGTGGCGTGTAGAGCGAGCGAGCGCGCCTGCCTGGCCGTTGGCCGTCGGAGTGGAGTGCGGGTTTGTTTTTGTGTTTTCGAAACGAAAGCGGCGGCCGGCCGGCCAGCCACCCGTGCGGTGTGACGTCGGCCGTTGGGTATTGTGCGCTTTGAGCGCCGGGGAGGGATGATGTGTGATTGTTGCGCGCTGCTAAGCAGGCAGGCAGAGTGAGCGGGTGTGGCGGACGGACGGGAAGTGGTGGTTGTTGTTTTTGGGTTGCGGGGCGAGAGGCAGGCGACCGACAAAGTTTGCTCGCGACGGAGAGATGTTAGTGGCCCTGAAAAGGGCCGTTTTTGTTTGTGCGGTGCGGTGCCGCGGCGCGGTTTAGGCGCGCTCGCCGCGGATGCGGCGCGCGAGCTGGATGTCCTTGGGCATGATGGTGACGCGCTTGGCGTGGATTGCGCACAGGTTGGTGTCTTCGAAGAGGCCGACGAGGTAGGCCTCGCTGGCCTCCTGCAGGGCCATGACTGCGGAGCTCTGGAAGCGCAGGTCGGTCTTGAAGTCCTGGGCGATCTCGCGCACTAGGCGCTGGAATGGCAGCTTGCGGATGAGCAGCTCTGTGCTCTTCTGGTAGCGCCTGATTTCTCGCAGGGCGACGGTGCCCGGCCTGTAGCGGTGGGGCTTCTTGACGCCTCCGGTGGCGGGCGCGCTCTTCCTCGCCGCCTTGGTGGCGAGCTGTTTGCGCGGCGCCTTTCCGCCGGTGGACTTGCGGGCCGTTTGCTTTGTGCGGGCCATAGCGGTAGCGGAGCGGCGTGCGTGGAGGTTAGGTGCGGCGCGGCGTCCGGTGCTGCCTTGACAACGGGCCCGCGCGCCTCCGTGCTGCGCTTATATGCCCTCGGTTGCGCGTGGTGGGGGGAGGGCGGGCCAGAGTCTATATAGGGGGGCGGCGGGCGCGCTGGGCGCAGACCGTAGCCGACTCGCCAGCCGCTGCAGCTGCTGTTTGTGCACGTTTTGCTTTGCCCGAGGAAGGAAGGATGACAGGCCGCGGCAAGGGAGGAAAGGGGCTCGGCAAGGGTGGCGCCAAGCGGCACCGCAAGGTGTTGCGCGACAACATCCAGGGCATCACGAAGCCCGCCATCCGCCGCCTGGCTCGCAGGGGCGGCGTGAAGCGCATCTCTGGTCTGATCTACGAGGAGACCCGCGGGGTGCTGAAGGTGTTCCTGGAGAACGTGATCCGCGACGCGGTGACGTACACTGAGCACGCCAAGCGCAAGACTGTGACGGCCATGGACGTGGTGTACGCCCTGAAGAGGCAGGGGCGCACCCTGTACGGTTTCGGCGGTTAGGCTGCGTCGCAGCGGGCGCTGGCCTTCCCGCGGCCGTGCTTGTGGGTGGGAGAGACTAGGAAACGGCCCTTTTCAGGGCCACCACACTGTTCGGAAGTTGAAAAGTGCGAAAGAGTCTGTGTTGTTTGTTTGTTTGTTTCTTTCTTTCCGTTTGAGCGACGTGATGTGACTGGGAGGGGAGAAGGAAAGGAAACGTGTCATGTGGCTGGCTGTGTGTGGGAGCTGCTTCGTTTGTGTTTGTTATTGTGTGTCGTTGTATCGATCGCGACGGAGATGGCGGGCTGTGTGTTGTTGTGCGAGAGGCGGTGATTATTTGCTTGCGTGGTTTGGCTCTGTGTGTTTGCGGCGGCGTTGGGGTTTCCGAGGCAAGGCGTGTGGGCACAGGCGGCCGGATCAGCTGTTTCGTTCGTGTCGACGGCCGTTGCGCGCGGGAGTGGAGGGCGGTGTGTCGACACGCCTCCCTGTAACAATGGTCATTATTGCTGCCGTTGTCGTTTGGAAGGCGACTGCGACCGTGCAAAATGAATGAATGTGTGTGTGTGTGTGTGTGTTTGTTGGGCCACACGGGCTGTGTGGACGACAAGATGGCGGACGTGCGCCGGCGGCGGCTGTGCTGTGAAAGTGCAAAGTTAAAACAAAACAAGGTGCGGCGAGGACGACTGAAATTTTGCTTTGGACGTAGGTTTGTGTGGTGGCCCTGAAAAGGGCCGATTGTTGTGGGCCGGGCCGAGCCGAGCCGGCAAAGCGCGTTGCGTGCAGGGGAGCACGCGGCGCTGCGATTGCCTTGGCCTCCTTTAGGCCTTCTTCTCGGTCTTCTTTGGCAGCAGGACGGCCTGGATGTTGGGCAGGACACCACCCTGTGCGATGGTGACGCCCGACAGGAGCTTGTTGAGCTCCTCGTCGTTGCGGATGGCAAGCTGCAGGTGGCGCGGGATGATGCGCGTCTTCTTGTTGTCGCGGGCCGCGTTTCCGGCCAGCTCGAGCACCTCAGCCGCGAGGTACTCCATGACGGCGGCGAGGTAGACGGGCGCCCCGGCGCCGACGCGCTCTGCGTAGTTTCCCTTGCGCAGGAGGCGGTGGATTCTGCCGACCGGGAACTGGAGCCCAGCCCTGCTTGAGCGGGACTTTGACTTGCCCTTGACTTTGCCTCCCTTTCCGCGTCCGGACATGGCGATGGGCTAGCGACGGTGCACACGAAACGGAAACGAAAACGACCGGTGCGAGCGGCAGCGAGTCGAGCAGCGGAGTGCGTGCCGGCGCAGCTTGTGCTTCAGTTAGGAGTTGCAGCGGATTTACTTCCGCGCAACACCTGAGTTTGGAGAAGTCTGTAATAGTTACTTACTATTTTTCCTTCTAATATGTGGTTTGTCCTTGTTAGAAAAAGTCTTTTGATTTGCTAAGTTGCTCAGCACTGGAGCCTTGAGATGATTCGTGGTTAGGCTTGATTAGTCAAGCCGCAACAAGTCTGGCCACCTGGTGGTGTTTGACCAGTGTGGCCTATGTCCGAGCTCGCGAATCAGTGGATTTCTTGCTTGCTCGGTGTTTTTGTAGAACTTCTTGGCGGTTTCCTTGAACCGCCTTCGAAGTGGTAGGATGTCGGCGACGACGTGTAGTTCCTCCGAGGGAAAATCTCGAGGTAGGTGGAGTGCCAGCTTCAGAGATCTATTTTGGATCGTCTGCAATTGGCGTAGGTTGGTCTCCGCTGTGTTGCCCCATACGACCGCTGCATATTCCAGCAGGGGGCGGATTGTAGCCTTGTACAGCGTGAGACCTAAGTGGGCAGGAAGCGTTGATGTTGGGTTTAGCACAGGGTATAGCAGACGTAGTCTACCCAGTGCTTTTGCCCTCACCTCTTCTGTATGTTGGCGCCACGTTAGACGCTTGTCTATCGTGACGCCAAGGTATTTGACACTGGCACTCCACTCTACGGGACGTCCTCGGACTGTTAATCGTGGCAGTCCCGGTGGAATGAGTCGTCTTGAGATAAGGATGGCCTGCGACTTTTCTGCATTGTAGGAGAGTCGCCATTTGACTGCCCACTGTGTCAGGTCTTCTGTGGCCGTTTGTAGTCGCCTTTGGAGGATGGCTGCGCTTCTGCTGCGGCCGTAGACTGCGGTGTCGTCCGCGTACAGAGCGAGTTTGATTGGCTCTGTACGCGGCAGGTCCGCTGTGTATAACGAATAGAGTGTCGGGCCTATGACCGAGCCTTGTGGTACACCCGCGAGTATTCGACGCTCCGTGGAAATTCCACTGGCAGCCCGTACGTGAAACGTCCTATCCTGCAGATAACTCTGCAGGAGACTCACGTGCGGCGTCGGAACCCCCAGCACAAAAAGTTTGTACAGGAGGCCTTCGTGCCACACGGAGTCAAAGGCGCGAGACACGTCGAGCAGAAGAGCGCCGAAGTACTCACGTCGGTCAATGGCTCCGAACGCCTCTTCCGTTAAGCGCAACAGTTGGTGCACCGTCGAGTGACCCTGCCGGAAGCCGAATTGCTCATTGGGTAAGATGCCCTCGTCTTCAATGAGCTGGTGGAGGCGCTGAATGTACAGTCTCTCGAACACCTTCGACAGGGCAGGCAGTAAGCTGATGGGGCGGTAGTTCTTCGCCAAGCGGATGTCTTTTCCTGGCTTGGGAAGCGCTACCACCTCAGCGTGTTTCCAGCAGCCTGGGTAGGTGCCGGTCTGTAGGATGCGGTTGAAGACGTTTGCCAGAACGTCCGCTGCTGTGTCTGGCAGCTGCTTCAGAAGAATGTTGGTAACCAGGTCAGGGCCACCTGCCTTCTTGCTGTTGAGTGCGCGGAGTTGGACGGTGACCTCGTCTGCGCTGATCGGTGTGATGTCGTGGTCCTCATCCCTCGCTGCCATGAAGACAGGGAGGCGCTCTCTGACGAGCTGAATGTGGTCCGCGTCCACCGGGTTTTCGATCGGCACGAAGTTAGCGGCGAAAGCGTCTGCCAAGGCATTTGCCT
This sequence comes from Schistocerca piceifrons, assembly GCF_021461385.2. Classification (NCBI taxonomy): domain Eukaryota; kingdom Metazoa; phylum Arthropoda; class Insecta; order Orthoptera; family Acrididae; genus Schistocerca; species Schistocerca piceifrons. The sequence continues at coordinate 60,818 of NW_025726806.1, read as the reverse complement.
TCGCATTCGGCTCGCTAACGTAGTCCGCGCCGACCTGCAGGGGTGGTATCTTCAGTGAGCGGCGCAGGAAACCTTTCACTACCCTCCAGGCGGTGCCATCTTCGATGTTTAATTGCGCTATTTTGTCTGCCCACTGCTGTTGCCTGTGTGCATCTACGGCCGCTTTGATGTGACGCCGCATCCTGTTGAGCGTCCTTTTTATCGCGGGATTTTGCGTCCGTATCCACTCCCGTTGCAGCCGGTTCTTGGACGTAATTTCGTCTAGAAGATGTTGCGGGAGTTGCGGTGGTTGCCTGAAGTTGCCGTCGTCTTCTCTCCTCGCCGTTACGGCAGCTGTAGCGGCTTCGACGATGCCTCTGGTGAGATGTTGTATGGCAACTTCAGCTCCCGCTAGCGCTGGGTCCGGTGTTTCCTCCAGTGCTTCCGCGACTAACTCCTTGTATCGGGGCCACTGTATCTTCCTTAGGTCTAACCCTCTGCGTTCTGGGGGCGCGACATCAGTTTCCAGTTCGAAAATTACTGGCAGGTGGTCTGATGACAACGCCGTCATGGTGCTGGCGGTTATGTTTCGACGTATTCCTTTGACTACAATGACGTCCAGTACGTCGGGCTCGCCTCTCGATGGGTAAATAGTAGGATCGTGCGGTCCTATTACAACCGCCTCGTGGCGTTCGGCGAGACTTTGTAGCCGGCGGCCGCTTATATTTGTCCGCCGCGAATTCCACAAACCGTTCTTGGCGTTGAAATCACCACCTAGCAGCACTTGACCTGGAAGTGCTAACAGTTTTTCGACGTCATCGCGATCCAGGTGCCCCCTTGGCGGCCTGTATACGGCGACGAACGTTATTCTGCCTTGAAAGGTTTCCACGGCTACTGCTGTTGCCTCGGTTGCTGTCAGTGCCGGTAGTTGTATTTGGTGGTGTTTCAGGCTGCGTCTGATGTATACTGCCGTTCCACCTCCAGCTGTCGGTCGGTCGTATCTGTAGCATGCGTAATTTGCTACGCCGACTCTGACCCCAGGTTTCAAATGAGTCTCCGAGACCAAGCAAATGTCTATGCACTCGTCTCGGAGCATTTGACGGAATTCTGCGTCTTGTGTGCGCAGACCATTTGCATTAAACACACACAGCTTAATTCCTCGGAGCGGCTCCGCCATGCTGTTGTTGTTGGAAGTTAGCGTGAATGGCCTGGTTGACCGCGGCCGTCATTCTGGCTGGGAGCTCACTGATCGCATCAAGGACGCGCGTCATAAGTTGCTCCATTAAGCCGAACATGCGCTCGAAGAAGGCGCAGTAGTTCCCAAACGGGTCTGGGCGCTCATTTTGTTGTGTGCCGCTCGAAGCTTTTGCAGGAGGTGCAGCCTTGAGGGCGCCATTGTAGTTTCCAACGAGATGGCGGGCGGCTGTCTGGGCAGTGCCAGGACACCGCCCGGGGCGTGAACGTAGAGCTGGGAAGTCCGCCATGCTATCATGGAGCGGCGCGTTGCAGTTGCCATCTTCCTTCTGTGGCGCAGCGGCGTTCGGGCGAGGCGCAACCGGATTGGCTGCTGCGTTGCGGCGAGGTGCGGTAGGCGGCGCTACCTGCGCGGCGCTCGGTGCGGTACGCGTGGGCTCCCCCCATTGGCTGGGCGCGGAAGGCGGAGCTTCCGGCGACCGGCTGAGCGCGGGGGGAGGAGCTGCCGGCGATTGGCTCGGCGCGGTCGGCGGAGCTACCTGCTTGCGAGACTGGCCGTCGGCGGGCCCTTGCGCAGCAATGTCGGCGGCGGGTGGTGCTCGTCCACCATTTTGTAGCGTAGCCGGTGCCTGCTGCTGCCTGGGAGCTGGCTGCGGGGCGGAGTTACCTCTGTACGATGGCGAGTGCTTCTTCCCACCACGTCGTGCTCGTCGCGCGCGCCGGTTCTTTGTCCCGGCTGCGGCGCCGCTCTGTCTGCCGTTTCCCGCCAAACGGCCGTTTCCCGCCGAAACTGCGCCTTTCTTCGGTGTTTCAGCTTTGAGAAGGCGTTCGGCAAATTCTATGTGCTTGATGCACCCGCGGAACGTTGCGACATGCTCGCCACCACACAATTTGCACTTGGGAGTGAAATCCTTATGCGGCACTCCTTTTTTGTCACACGCACTGGCTGGGTGCGGTTCGGCACACCGTACACAATACTCTTGCATTGAGCAATATCGTTGCACGTGGCCTAGAGTAAGGCAGCGGTAACACTGTGCGTGACCGCTTCTTTGACGTAGGCTCTCAGGTGTGACTTCGCACGGACCTATCATTTTCACTTTAAAGAGTTCGCGGTTATGGACCGTGTTTGCGGCTGTTACGAGTACTAGAGGGCCGCGACTGTTTGTTTTGGGGTCCCTCATTTTTACTACAGAGTACACAGCAAAACCTTGCTGTTCTAAGTCCTCCTTCACATGTTCGTTCCGGTGTTTCATTGGTATGCCTTTGTACACCACTTTAATGGGCTTCTTACGACTAGCGGAGTACGTGTAGTACGGAAGTCCTAGCTGAGGCGCTTCATTAGTTAACTTTATGTACAGCTCAGTGGTCTTCACACGGATCTTGTATAGATCATTCCCGCACGTACGCACACTGTAATTGTTTTTCCCCAGCACTCTATTCAACACAAGTTCTAGGTTACGAAACTCGTCGTTGTACTCCAGCACCACAGGTGGTGGAGCACGCTGCGAGGTGTTGACTGGCGGCATTTCTTCGTCCCCCTCGTCCTCCGAGAGGGCGTTGTATTTATTTGCCGTCGCCACCGGCTTTTGCGATGTCGTGGTCGTCGGTCTGGCAGTCTTTGTCGCGGCTACAAAGCCATCTGCGTCGGCCGTATTAGCGCGGCTTGCACGTACCCGACCTCTCGACTTAGCGGACTGTACTACAGCGCTGCCCTTCACTTTCCTGAATTTGTGCACTTCACTCATACCTTCATCAGATGGAGCACGTTTGCGAGAGGTAGAAGCTGCTGCTGGAGTCGCTGTTTCTTCTTCCATCGGCTCCACAGCCGCCAGTGCTGCGTCTGACGAGGTGTCTGGTTGCGGCATCATGGCCACAAGAAATTGTAGCGCATCCTCACTGCGCTGTCGATTGGAGTCGCCTGGTGGCTGCTCCTGATGCGTGTCGGTCGTCGCACACGAATCAGACACGAATTCCGTATCGCGCGCGAGAGTGTCGAGCGATACACTATTACGCCTGCCACTATCGACTACGTCGCCACTTTGAGGAGGAGTACTACCAGAGGGGCACGGTTGCACCTCTGGCGTACTCAACTCAACTCCGTTAGCGTGCAGGGACGCGGCCCTGTCCGCAGAAGCGACGCGAGTTGCATCAGCGTGCGGCGCTGCGGAGCGCTTCGCGCGTGCGTCCGACTCACGCGGCATCGCTGACTCGCGTGCCGGCGCAGCCGGGGTGGGGGTGCTTTATGGGCTCGGGTGCGGCGGCCGGTTGCGCGCGCGCCCCATTGGTCGGCGGCCGCAACAGGGCGAGCTGGTAAAGGTGCGGCGGCGGCTGGCGGCGGGTGCCACTGTGTGGGGAGACGCTGACTAGAGCGGAGCGCTTGCTACTGGTGTTGCTGCTGCCGTACGTTCGTTCGAGATGCCGCCCAAGACTAGCGGGAAGGCCGCCAAGAAGGCTGGCAAGGCGCAGAAGAACATTTCGAAGGGCGACAAGAAGAAGAAGCGCAAGAGGAAGGAGAGCTATGCCATCTACATCTACAAGGTGCTGAAGCAGGTGCACCCTGACACGGGCATCTCGTCGAAGGCGATGAGCATCATGAACAGCTTCGTGAACGACATTTTCGAGCGCATTGCGGCCGAGGCTTCTCGCCTGGCGCACTACAACAAGCGCTCGACCATCACGTCCCGCGAGATCCAGACCGCTGTGCGGCTGTTGCTGCCTGGCGAGCTGGCCAAGCACGCCGTGAGCGAGGGCACGAAGGCGGTGACCAAGTACACGAGCTCCAAGTAAGGAGGTGGCTCTGGAGTGGAAGGAAGGATGGAGAAGGCTCCTCCGTTGCGAGAGCGGCAAAACGGCCCTTTTCAGGGCCACCAACTTGCCTTTTGCGGGAAGGGCGGAATTGTTGTTGTTGTTGTTTGTGTGGACGGCTGTGATGTATGTGTGCATTTTGATTGTGGGTGGGGGGGGGGGGGCGCGTCAAAGCGTGTTGCGGGGGACGGCCACGAGGTTGGTCGCCGTGGCGTGGAATGGTGGCACGCCTCGTTGGAGTGGTTTTGACCCATTGGTGGTGGTGTGTGTGTGTTACCTGTCTGCGAGGGGGGACAGTGCGATCGGCGACTTTTGTGTCACCGTAACGACGGCCGTTTGCGGGTTTGTTTTTTGCACATCATACATGGCGAGGGTGAAATGTGAAATGTTTTTGTTTGGTTTTTTTTTGCCGCCCACTATTCCCTTTGCTGTACGCCGAGTTTGACAATGGTGCGACGTAACTGCAGCGTGGAGGTGTGTGAGTGACGTTGAAATTGAACGTGCCATTAAGACGCATTGTTGTTGTATTGTACTGTACGTGTACGGCGACACGCACGATGATGTACCATTCGACTCTGATTTTTGATAGCCGTGTCTGACTGATTGCGTACGACGCACGCACACCGATGTCGTCATTCAAGATGCACGCGTGTCCAGTGCAGTACAGTAAGCGCGACGCTAGACGGCGGCGGCGGCGGCGGCGGCGGCGGCGGCGGTCGTCGTTTGTTTGGCGAATGTCTGTACACGTGTTTGTCTGTGTCCATCCGGTATGTATGTGTTTGTTTGAAAGTGTTTTGTGTGTCGGTGACGTGGTCCGATCCGTCGCCCCCTGAGTAACTGTCGATCGGCGCGATAGACCGGCGTCACGCAACTGAACCGAAGTCTTGGGCACACCCGTCATACTGTTGTACACCGTCGCGCTGAGAACGGTGACGAAAGGTTGACTTTGATCGGTCGAATGTCTGGGCAGAACGTGAGGAATGAGGCAAGAGTGCAAGGAGGGGGGGCAAAAGAGAGAGGAAGGGAAAAAGGGGAGAAACGCATTCGTAGAGCAACGGAACGTTCCCGTGTCGGAGGCGTATTGGAGCCGCACTGAAATGCGTTTAACGGCGGCGCGGCTGCAAGTGTCTGCCGTGGTGAACGTTACCTTTGACGGCTGCATTGGGCTTTGCTTTTGCTTTTGCTTTCGCTTTCGCTTTCGCTTTCCCGGATGTACGTAACGTTTGTTGATATGGTTGTGAGGAAGAGTGTATGACAGTGCCGTGCCGTCCATGTTCGTGTGCCCTCCCATTGTGTGTATGCTATTGTCTGTGTACTTGAATGATGTATGTAGGTGTTAGTGGACATGTTTCACCAGTGGGGGGAAATGGATCGTCGATAGTTGGCGTCACTCTGTCACGGTCGAGATGACGCACCCTCCGTACAGAAAGGTGTCGAGAAAGTGTGTGTGTGTGTGTGTGTGTGTGTGTGTGTGTGTGTGTGTGCGTCCGTGAATTGGCAGTGTTTGGAGGTGGGCGTGCCCTGCATGTGGCCCGGAAGGCTGTTCGTTTGGCGGTAGTGTTGTGTGGACAGGGGAGGGGCATGCGTAACGCTGCTGGCATGGCATTTCGGGAGATGGGAGGGGGCAAACGAGGAGCGGCGGCCAAAGAAAGGCGGGACGGGGAGGGGCGCGGTGTGGGTGGCTTGCGCCTGTGCTCGGCGTTGTGGTTTGTGCAAAAGAGGAGGAGAAAAACAATGAGTTGCCAGGGAGGGGAGCGGTGTTGTGTTGTGGTTGTCGTGGTGTAGCCGCAGACGCGGCTGTCAGTGAACGTGGCGAGACGGACGGATGCGCGGAGGGGCGGGGGCGGCGCATTTCGCCGGTGCCGTGCCGTGCCGTGCCGTGCCTGACAGCCGCGTGGTCGCTGTGTTGTTGGTGGCGTGGGGGCGAGGAGAGTACCGTACGGGTGTGCTTGTGCGCCGGAAATGGCACACTGCGCCTGCCCGTCTTGGAGGCTGATGGCTGTGGTGTGGAAATGGGGCGCGGTGATGTTGAAGCAGTTGAAGGACAGAAAAGAAACCAAGAAAACGGGAGGCGTGATGCGGCGGTGGTGGTGAGAGCGGGAAAAACAAAACAAACAAAAAAAAAAACAACAAAAAAAAGAAGGAAAAACAACAAGAAACAAAAAAGAAAACAAAAAGTCTATCAATATTAGAATGTAAATGGAAATGGAAATGGACCCAGGTATAACCTCCCTGCACAAATAGCAGAGAGTCCGATGATAATAGAAATGTGCCAGAATGTTAACGTCCCTACAAAACAAACCCAACGATAATATTAATGAAAGAATGAACCGTATGTAACATTGCAACAGACATAATGAAACCTGATAAATTGTATAAGGGCAGCAGCGTTGACCTTTGGCCCTGTATTCAGAATAAAAAGAGCCAAAGATCGTCACCCCAATGAAAAAGACACTGAAACACGTATGTAACATAGCAGCGATGGCGAGACATTGTAGCATCTGTGACCAGAGAGTTTGCGCTGGACCGCGCGAGTGTTGCGAGCGGTTCTCAGTCAGTCAGTCAGTCAGTCAGTCAGTCGGTCGGTCGTTGCGAGTCTGTAGGTCTGTCTAGTTGAGGGCTGTACTCTGTCAGTAGTCGTCGCGTGCAGTACGCTAATAGTCGTCATGCAGAGCGGTCGGTCAGTAGTAGCAGCCGAGTGCGGTTGTGTGATGTAGGCGGTCGGCAACACTGGTCAAGATGGTGAATAAGGTATACTGTGAATTAATATAATCATTAGATAATGAACAATTTTATTTATTGTAATTATTCTCCAACAAGTTCCCCAATAATAATTTTTATTTCAAAAGCATTTTTCAAACATTTAATTTTTTATTGAACTGAAGAGTTCGTTGCACTTCACATTTCATTCCACTTCTTTGAAGAAAAATTTCACTAAAATCACAAAAAAAAAAGAGAATATTATTATTTGCAATGCAGTTCCTCCAAGCGCTGCGCAACAAACAAGAGCAGAAATGTGACATCCATTTATTCTGAGGTAAGACTTTAATTCTGATTGTTTTGCACAGGGCCAAAGACCGATATTTCGGTTTAATTGAAGTTTCTTGTCACTGAACGGACTTTTAAATGTTGTGAAGAATTTATATTTGAGTCAGATTGCGAATTTAACATTTTTGTTGCCATTTTCAATACCTCTCATTGTGGGCGAGGTTACAATTAGCGCAATGTCCATTAGCATCCGTAAATAACATTGTCCATTATTTTAAATTTTGCGGGGAGGTTACAACGCACAAAAAAAAAAAAAACAAAACAAAAAATTGCATTTGTATCCGCTCCTCAATTGTAGATACCCCTTACACAGCTGTGTGCAATGAATGAGTGCTGGCTGGTAATTAATTGCACTCCTTGGAGGGAAATGCCATAGGAAGTAGTCTTTAAAAAGTGAATGTTTTTCGTTAAAAGACAAAAGTTACTTTAGAAAAAAGTAATAGTGGGGCTTTTTGTCGTTGAACAAAATAAGTACAATGAACATACGTTATCAGATTTGCGCAAAATGCAGCTTCACACCACCTTTTGATTATAACACAATATACTATACATCGTCCCGAACCGTGACCAGAGTCGCGAGACGAGCAGAGCACGCCGCCGACGCCCGCTCAGTACAACCGTCCACCCGCTACTACTGTCGACCGACTACTACCTCTCCCGACTCGCGCTACAATATATATAACAACTGTTCCTGGCGACCCGGTGCGTGCCACTACTGTCGTCTGGCGCGGTCCAAGCGCCGACTAGCAACGATAAATAACTCTCTGGTCAGACAGAGATGCTGTCATGCCTCGCCATCGCTCTGGTAATGAATACATACGTGTTGCAGCGTGCGTACCACCGGAACACGCAGTGGCGGAGCCAAAGACTGTGTTGTCGAGGTCGAGTGCGAGCGGGAAGAGAGGCAGCGTCGGCACGGAGATGCAAGCGAGCGCGAGACGCACGGGGGCTGCGGCGTGGCGCGTTTGCGGTCGGCGCCTTTGGTGGCAACGGCCGGGACAAGCAGCGGTGTATGGTGTGGTGCGGGGCGGACAGGGGCGGCGGTGGACGGGGAGGAGGCGGCGCGACGACGGCATGGGGGCGAAAACGGGACGGGGGACGGCGGATGTTGAGAGGCGTCACGCGCGGACAGGACACAGACACAGAGACACACAGATTGGAAAGGGAGGGTGCGCGGTAATAATAGTTGGGAATGTGCGTACCGTGCGGGACGGGAGTGGGCGAGGAACACGGTCGTGGCCCCTGTTTTGGGTGCGTGTGATGACGTCGGTGTGTTGTGGGAAGGGAAGGTGCTGTGGCGGCGGCGCGTAATGGGCGTAGGCCGAAAAGAGAAAGGAACGTCGGCAGTGTGTTGGCAAGCGTCGGTTCGACTGCGACGTTGATGGGCAGGGCAGGGCGAGGTTAATGGTGGTAGGAGTAGGCGTGTGGGCGCACAAAATCTGCCGCTGCAGGCGGTGCCGTAACCGCCATGGCGGGAAGGAGAGAGGGCCAAAGAAAGAAAGAAAGAAAGAAAGAAAGAAGAAAACAAAAAAAAAAAAAAAAAAAAGGAGGAGGGGGGGGCGAAAGTGGAGAGGCGGTGGTGTGAGAAGGGCGGGGGCGGAAGGAAGGCAGGAAGGACAAGAGGCGAGGCGACGGCTTGCTTTGTGTATCGGTCGGTCTCTGGCTATGCTTCGTTTTCTGCAGCAGGGTCGGTGCGCGGCGTGGCTCGCGGCAGTGGGAACGCCTGGCGGCTGGACGGCCAGCAATGCGGTTGGATGGGCGGCCACAGCACCGCACCTGTGCCCGAGGAGGAGACGCTGGCGGCGGGCCCTGAGGTGAGGCCGGCTCGGCTCGGCTGGGGCTGTGGATGTGTAGGTGTGCGCCGCTGCTGCAACAACGAGTAAAACGCGAGAAGAAGGGATGGCGGTAGAGAGAGGAAAAAAAAAAGGTCGTGTTGTGTTGATGCGCAGGCAGACGCGTACAGAGAGACGAGCCCGGTCTGCAGCAGGGTGTGGCCGTGCCGAGTGCAGAGCAGCGGCGGCTCGGTTCGGTTCGGCCCGGCCCGGCCCGGCGGGCCGCGCTGTTGTCGCGGACGTGAGCGCCCCCTGGCGGGTGGCCGGAGGCGGCGCGGCGTGTTGGACGTGTGGCTGGTGGCAGTGCACAATTTGCGAGTGGCTGGCGGTGTGGTGTGGCGGTTGGCGCGTCGGGCGGCGGAGAGAGAGAGAGAGGGGGAGGAGAGGTATGTGTTGCGGGCGCCCTTTGCTGCGCTGCGTCGTTGCGTGTGCCGTACAGGGCGGGCGCTTGTCGACTGTGTGGGCGGTGTGGCGAATTGGCGTGAAACGGCTGCCGAGAGGTGTGTGGTAGCGAGCCGGTCGGTGTCAGTGCGAAGGGGAATGTGCGTGCGTTTGGCGGTTTCGGTGTGCTTTTTGCGGCGTGAGAGTGGGGAATTAGTGGGGCCGGCTGTTGTGTTGGTTCCTTGTGTCTTGTGTCGCGTAGCTTGATGGCAACGTGGAAGGACGCCGGTTTCGTTTCGAGCCTTGCGTGTGGTTGTCGACGTTGACTGGTTGGCGTGTGCATGTGTGGGTCGCGAGTGCGTTTTTGGCTGGCTGTGTGTGTGTGTGTGTGTGTGTGTGTGTGTGTGTGTGTGTGTGTGTTTTGGGGGGGAAGGGGGAGGCGGTGGTGAAAGTGCAGTCGTTGCCACGGGCGCGTCGTCGGGTGGGGCTGGGGCTGTGCGTCGTGGCGGAAAGGTGGTAGGTTGCGGGAAGCGAGCCCGTCGTTGACGGTGTCGCGTGAGTTGTGACTCGAGTGGGGCGCGGGGCGCGGGACAGGAGCAGCGTGCCGCTGCGTCGTGGTCGTCAGCAGAGGCTGTGCGTGTGCTTGTCCTTTTTGTGGGCGGTTCGTGCGAGGCGTTTTTTGTTTCGTGTTGCCCTAGTTGTTAGTTTATTTTTTTTTTGTGTTTGTTATTTTGAGACGACGACTGGTTGGTGGCGTGCGCGCGAAGTGGCGGTGTGCGCTTCCCGTGTCGTTTTGTTTTTGTTTGGTTTTTTTGTTTTTGTGTGTTTTTTTTGTTTGCACTGGGCCCCGGGGGGTGGGTGGGTGCGTGTGTGTCGATTGCCGGCTGGCGAAAGGTGCGCCATCGGCGGGGTGGGTCGCCGGCACAAGTAGAGGCGGCGGCGTTGTTGCTGTTGTTGTGTGGTGTTTGTTTTGTTCGGCTGTGTCGGCGAGCTGTGTTGCGGTGCGTGTGAATGGTGGTGCAAAAGTGCTGGCGTTGGGGCTGCGACTGCGACGGCGGCGAGCCGCGGGCGCGCATGATAGTGATGTTGTGAACAGCGGCTGTGTACGGTAGTGGTGTTGTTGTAGCACGACGTGCATCCGGGCCGGCGCGGAAAGCGCAGTTGCGGGCGGTTGCCCTTCGGTGCCAGCCATGTCGCGTGAGCGGCGGGTTGCTCTGGTGTCGACACGTGGTGCTCTGGGTTGTTGTGTGGTGCCCTTTGGCCGGTGGGGGTGGTTCGCGTGTGTCTCGTTCGCGCTCGGTATCTGGTCGTGGTCGTGCTGCTCCCCCGTCTGTCGGCGGTTTTCGACGTCGTCTGTACGTTTTTGTTCGTTTGCGGCGTGCCTGCCGACGTCGTCCCGTCGCGACCTTTCAACCGAAAGTGTGGCGCCCGAAGGTGAACGAACGTAACCCTGACCTCGGCGCTTTACGCTGAGCCGAGCGAACCGAACCTAACCTGTGGTGTGGCGAGGTGAGCTCAGCCTGTGAGCCCCTAACGTCTACGTAAGGTAAGCTGTCCGGCTGACGCCTCACGTTTGAACGCTTTTTTTTAACCTAGCACTGACCCCTTAACCTAACGTGTAACCTAACCTAACCTCTGACGCCTGACGTGTTTGAATGCTTAACCTAAGTTTGACGCTTAACCTAACCCAAGTCCCCTTAACCTAACCCACGTCCACCTAACCCTAACCTAACCTAGACGTGTAAACGTAATGTGTAACGCGTAACGTGTAAGGTCGGCTGTCGTGTGTGCTGACGGCAGATTGGGTTGGTCTGTAGATTCGGATTGCGGTTTGCCTCGGTCGAGGGGTTGGGTCGGAAGCGGCGAGGGGCGGCGGCGCCTGTTGCGCAGGCGGCGTCCGTTTGCGGCGGGCAATTGTTGATAAACGGCTGTGAATGTTGGCGGGCGAGAGGAGGAGGACGGCGCGCGATGTGGCCCGACGGCTGCGGGCCGATCGGGAAACGGCGGGAGGGCGACGGAAGGCGATGGGGCGGCGGAGGCGCGTTTGCACGGCCGTCATCGCCGCACGCCTCGGCTTGTGTGGCTGTGGCGCCGGCCGCGCTGGCCGGGCTGCCGCGGCGACGGTGTGGGAGTTTTGCCGAAGGTTTGGCCATTGTGGCGGGTCGTCGGCTGGGGCTGTGGGGGCGGCATTTGGGCGGGGGCGGCGATTCTCGGCGGGCCGACCCAGGCTGTAGCGCGCGGTAGCTGCAGTTTGGCCGTGGTTTGCGGCGCTGCCGTGGCGACTGGTTGGCGACTGTGGTGTGGCTGTGTGTAGCCCCATCCTCGGTGGTTTGAAAGGCGCGGGCGGTTGTGGCGCAGGTTTGGGGCTGCTCCGCACAGGCTGTCGGACGTTGGGCGGTAGCAAGCGCGGGAGGCGCGGCGCGGCGGCGCGCAGAGTGGCGGCCGCTCTCTCGGCCGTCCGCGCCCGCCCGCGACACTGGCTGGGCCTTGTGATTCTCTGCTCTGCTGCTGTGCTGTGCTTGCGTGCCTGCCTGCCGTCCCGCTCGCTCTCGCTCTCGCTCTCGCTGTGTGTTACGCGCGTCGTCGAAATGGCAGATCAGGCGGCTACGAACGAGACTGCTGCGGCACCCGCCGCCACCGGCACTACGAAGAAGGCCAAGTCTGCGTCGTCTGCGAAGAAGCCGCGCGCCAAGCCTGCGCACCCGCGCACCTCTGAGATGGTGACGGCCGCCATCAAGAGTCTGAAGGAGCGCGGCGGGTCGTCGCTGCAGGCGATCAAGAAGTACATTGCCGCGCACTACAAGCTGGACGCGGAGAAGCTGGCGCCGTTTATCAAGAAGTACCTCAAGTCGGCCGTCGTGGCGGGCGAGCTGGTGCAGACGAAGGGGAAGGGCGCGTCCGGCTCGTTCAAGCTTGCCGGCGCCGGCGGCGGGGGGGCGGCCGAGGGCGGCAAGGCTCGTGCTGGCGGTGCCAAGAAGAAGCGCGCCGCTCCGGCCAGCAAGGAGAAGAAGGGCGCCCGTGCGGCCGGCGCAAAGAAGGCTGGTGGCGTGAAGGCGGCGACCGGTCGGAAGGCGGGCGCCGCCAAGAAGGCGTCTGCGGCGTCGGCCGCTCCCGCGGGTGCGAAGAAGGCGGCTGCGGCCAAGCCGGCCAAGGCCAAGTCGCCGTCGAAGGCGAAGAAGGCCGCCAAGGTTCCGACGAAGAAGCCGAAGGCGCCGCGCCCGAAGAAGGCGACGACGCCGTCTAAGGCGAAGGCTTCGCCCAAGAAGAAGAAGTAGAGTAGAGGAGAAAGAGATGGGAGAAAGGAAGGGTTTGGCGCTTGACTCCGTCGTCCCCACCCCCCGTCGTCGTCTAGTGGCGCGCAAGAGACGCGCGGCCCAAAACGGCCCTTCTCAGGGCCATCAAAGCACGTCGGGGAAGGTTTTGATTGTCGTGTTGCGTTTGGTGTGGGTGTCTGTCTGTCTGTCTGTCTGGCGTTTCTGTATGCCCGTGGGGATGCTGTTTGCGTGCCGTGGTGGTTGGATTGCGGGGGTCGGTGGCGGGTGTGGGCGGCGGTAGCGGTAAGCGGTGTTGTTGTTGATTGTCGCCGTGTTTGTGGCGGCGGCCGACGGTTGGTTTTCTGTCACGTTGTTTTGTTTGAATACGTTGGTTGGCTTGCCTGCGTTCGTTCTTCTCGGATGTCTGTCTTGTCTAGTCGTGTCTGGTCTTTGTTGTTTTGTTCCTTTGTGTGTGTGTGTGTGTGTGTGTGTGTGTGTGTGTGTGTGTTATGTTTTGCAACGGGGGGCACGTTGAGATGTGGAAGGAGTCGGCGGGGATTTCGGTGGCGTGTAGAGCGAGCGAGCGCGCCTGCCTGGCCGTTGGCCGTCGGAGTGGAGTGCGGGTTTGTTTTTGTGTTTTCGAAACGAAAGCGGCGGCCGGCCGGCCAGCCACCCGTGCGGTGTGACGTCGGCCGTTGGGTATTGTGCGCTTTGAGCGCCGGGGAGGGATGATGTGTGATTGTTGCGCGCTGCTAAGCAGGCAGGCAGAGTGAGCGGGTGTGGCGGACGGACGGGAAGTGGTGGTTGTTGTTTTTGGGTTGCGGGGCGAGAGGCAGGCGACCGACAAAGTTTGCTCGCGACGGAGAGATGTTAGTGGCCCTGAAAAGGGCCGTTTTTGTTTGTGCGGTGCGGTGCCGCGGCGCGGTTTAGGCGCGCTCGCCGCGGATGCGGCGCGCGAGCTGGATGTCCTTGGGCATGATGGTGACGCGCTTGGCGTGGATTGCGCACAGGTTGGTGTCTTCGAAGAGGCCGACGAGGTAGGCCTCGCTGGCCTCCTGCAGGGCCATGACTGCGGAGCTCTGGAAGCGCAGGTCGGTCTTGAAGTCCTGGGCGATCTCGCGCACTAGGCGCTGGAATGGCAGCTTGCGGATGAGCAGCTCTGTGCTCTTCTGGTAGCGCCTGATTTCTCGCAGGGCGACGGTGCCCGGCCTGTAGCGGTGGGGCTTCTTGACGCCTCCGGTGGCGGGCGCGCTCTTCCTCGCCGCCTTGGTGGCGAGCTGTTTGCGCGGCGCCTTTCCGCCGGTGGACTTGCGGGCCGTTTGCTTTGTGCGGGCCATAGCGGTAGCGGAGCGGCGTGCGTGGAGGTTAGGTGCGGCGCGGCGTCCGGTGCTGCCTTGACAACGGGCCCGCGCGCCTCCGTGCTGCGCTTATATGCCCTCGGTTGCGCGTGGTGGGGGGAGGGCGGGCCAGAGTCTATATAGGGGGGCGGCGGGCGCGCTGGGCGCAGACCGTAGCCGACTCGCCAGCCGCTGCAGCTGCTGTTTGTGCACGTTTTGCTTTGCCCGAGGAAGGAAGGATGACAGGCCGCGGCAAGGGAGGAAAGGGGCTCGGCAAGGGTGGCGCCAAGCGGCACCGCAAGGTGTTGCGCGACAACATCCAGGGCATCACGAAGCCCGCCATCCGCCGCCTGGCTCGCAGGGGCGGCGTGAAGCGCATCTCTGGTCTGATCTACGAGGAGACCCGCGGGGTGCTGAAGGTGTTCCTGGAGAACGTGATCCGCGACGCGGTGACGTACACTGAGCACGCCAAGCGCAAGACTGTGACGGCCATGGACGTGGTGTACGCCCTGAAGAGGCAGGGGCGCACCCTGTACGGTTTCGGCGGTTAGGCTGCGTCGCAGCGGGCGCTGGCCTTCCCGCGGCCGTGCTTGTGGGTGGGAGAGACTAGGAAACGGCCCTTTTCAGGGCCACCACACTGTTCGGAAGTTGAAAAGTGCGAAAGAGTCTGTGTTGTTTGTTTGTTTGTTTCTTTCTTTCCGTTTGAGCGACGTGATGTGACTGGGAGGGGAGAAGGAAAGGAAACGTGTCATGTGGCTGGCTGTGTGTGGGAGCTGCTTCGTTTGTGTTTGTTATTGTGTGTCGTTGTATCGATCGCGACGGAGATGGCGGGCTGTGTGTTGTTGTGCGAGAGGCGGTGATTATTTGCTTGCGTGGTTTGGCTCTGTGTGTTTGCGGCGGCGTTGGGGTTTCCGAGGCAAGGCGTGTGGGCACAGGCGGCCGGATCAGCTGTTTCGTTCGTGTCGACGGCCGTTGCGCGCGGGAGTGGAGGGCGGTGTGTCGACACGCCTCCCTGTAACAATGGTCATTATTGCTGCCGTTGTCGTTTGGAAGGCGACTGCGACCGTGCAAAATGAATGAATGTGTGTGTGTGTGTGTGTGTTTGTTGGGCCACACGGGCTGTGTGGACGACAAGATGGCGGACGTGCGCCGGCGGCGGCTGTGCTGTGAAAGTGCAAAGTTAAAACAAAACAAGGTGCGGCGAGGACGACTGAAATTTTGCTTTGGACGTAGGTTTGTGTGGTGGCCCTGAAAAGGGCCGATTGTTGTGGGCCGGGCCGAGCCGAGCCGGCAAAGCGCGTTGCGTGCAGGGGAGCACGCGGCGCTGCGATTGCCTTGGCCTCCTTTAGGCCTTCTTCTCGGTCTTCTTTGGCAGCAGGACGGCCTGGATGTTGGGCAGGACACCACCCTGTGCGATGGTGACGCCCGACAGGAGCTTGTTGAGCTCCTCGTCGTTGCGGATGGCAAGCTGCAGGTGGCGCGGGATGATGCGCGTCTTCTTGTTGTCGCGGGCCGCGTTTCCGGCCAGCTCGAGCACCTCAGCCGCGAGGTACTCCATGACGGCGGCGAGGTAGACGGGCGCCCCGGCGCCGACGCGCTCTGCGTAGTTTCCCTTGCGCAGGAGGCGGTGGATTCTGCCGACCGGGAACTGGAGCCCAGCCCTGCTTGAGCGGGACTTTGACTTGCCCTTGACTTTGCCTCCCTTTCCGCGTCCGGACATGGCGATGGGCTAGCGACGGTGCACACGAAACGGAAACGAAAACGACCGGTGCGAGCGGCAGCGAGTCGAGCAGCGGAGTGCGTGCCGGCGCACTCACTCACTCACTGCAAAACACTGGCAACATCTGCCAGGTGTGGAGGCAGGGTAAGCAGCGTAGCTGCTGTTCCTGCATATACCTCTCTTTTGAATTTGGTTTCCTAACTTCAGGGATTTTCCTCGGTGAGCGCCTCTGACTAGGGAGGCGCTCTATGTGGCGTCATCGCCTCCGTGGGAGTTTGTTTACTCCCGCAGGAGGTCGGGCCAACGTGTAGTCGGCCTGTGGTGGACCTGGTGGCCCAGCCCACGAATCAGGCGGCTGCCAGAGTGTTCTGCAGCGTTGTAGAACCCTCTGGCGATGTGCCGGAAGCGGTCCCGCAGTAGCGGGACGCCTGCTTCCTCGTGCAGAAGCCTCGTAGGATAGCGAGGCGGCTTATGAAGGGCAAGGCGCAGCGCCCTGTTCTGTACTCGCTGAAGCACCGCGATGTGTGTGGCGGCAGCGTTGCCCCACACCACGGCCGCATACTCTAGTATCGGCCGTACCAGGGCCAGATACAGAGAGAGGCCGTGTCTTGGCGGGAGTGTGGAGGAGGGGTTGAGCAGCGGGTACAGCGCACGAAGACGTCCCACTGCTCGCCCCCTGACCTCGCGGACGTGGGGGAGCCACGTCAGGCGCCGATCGAGCATCACCCCGAGGTACTTTCCTGTCCGCAACCATGGAATGGGGCCTCCCATGATCGTGACTGGCTGCAGGTTCGGAGGTAGCCTTTTCCTGCTGAAGACAATGGCCTGGCTCTTTGCGGCGTTAAATTTGAGTCGCCATTTGGTGGACCAGGCTCCCAGGACGTCACATCCGAGCTGGAGGCGACGGCGCATCTCGGCCGCGTTCATGCTGCGGGTGAACAGCGCTGTGTCGTCAGCATAAAGTGCTAACTCCACGCGTGCCACCCGCGGAGCGTCGGCTGTGTAGAGGGAGTACAGCAGGGGGCCGAGTACCGACCCTTGTGGTACTCCCGCGCGGATCTGTCTATCTGTGGAGATGCCACCGTCTGCTCGGACGTGGAACGTTCGTCCCGAGAGATACGAGCGCAGCAGGACCACGTGTGACGTCGGTACCCCGTGTGCAAAGAGTTTGTACACGAGGCCGTCGTGCCACACGCAGTCGAAGGCCTTGGAGACATCAAGAAGCACCGCCCCGAGGTACTCCCGCGTCTCCAGCGCTCGCATCGCCTGCTCCACCAGGCGCAGCAGCTGTTGGCTGGTGGAATGGCCGCTCCGAAACCCAAATTGCTCCTCCGGGATGAGTTGCTGCTCCGTGGCGTGGCGGAGCAGCCGCCCCACGTACAGCCGCTCAAATACTTTTGAGAGGGACGGGAGCAAGCTGATCGGCCTGTAATTCGCTGCCTGGCGGGGGTCCTTCCCGCTCTTTGGTATGGCAATCACTTCCGCGTGTTTCCACGCGGAAGGGTAGGTGCCAGTGCGAAGAATGCTGTTAAAGATGTCCGCCAGAGTCTGGTGTATCTCCGGCGGCAGCATCTTCAGCAGACAGTTGGTGACCCCGTCCGAGCCACCCGCCTTTTTGGGATTGAGGCGACGGAGTTGCAGGTCTACTTCCTCTGCCGATATCTCCTCGATCTCGTCGTCGTCGGCCCGCGCAGCGAGGAAGACCGGCAGGCGGTCCTCCACCATGCGGACGTGGTCGACGTCGACGACGCCTTCGGCGGGTTGGAAGTTCTCCGCGAATGTGTCTGCGAGGACACTCGCCTTTGTGTCTGGCTCGCAGACGACGTTTCCCCCCACTTGGAGAGGCGGAACGCGTTGGTGTCTCCGGAGGAAGCGCTTGGCGGTCCGCCATGCGCTGCCGTCCGTTGTCGTGAGTGTGGCCACAAGGCCCGCCCAGTCGCGGTTCCTGTGTTCCTCGATTGCTGCCCGAATCTCGCGCCGAGCCCTGTTGAGGCGGCGTTTCGTTGCCGGCAGCCGCGTGAGCTGCCACTCCCGAAAGAGGCGATTCTTGTCCGTGATCGCCTCCAGGATGTGCGGCGGGAGTTGGCGCGACATCTCGCGCGGCCGTCCTGGCCGCCTGGGGGTGGCCACCTCTGCGGCCGCGAGTGTGTGGCGCGTGAGGAAGTTCAGTGCCCCGTCGGCACCCTCCACGTACGGGTCAGGCGCTCCCTCGAGGCGGTCTAAGACCTCCGCTCGGAAGCGCGCCTCGTCGATGCCGCGGAAGTTGCGGCGGGCGGCCGGCAGGGACGCTCCTATGACGTCCATGTCGAAGACCACCGGGAGGTGGTCGGACGACAGGGCGCTACGGACGGTGGCAGACGTGAAGTGCCCGACACCTTTCAGAACCGCGATGTCGAGCACGTCAGACTGGCCTCGGTTGGGAAATACCGTATGATCATAAGGCCCCAGCACAATCGCGCCATGCCGTTGCGTGGCGCGGAGGAGGCGGCGGCCACTGGTGTTGGTGAGGCGGGAGTTCCACTGCGTGTGCTTAGCGTTAAGGTCACCCGCAATGAAAATCTTCCCGCGCAACGCCAGTAGGACATCGAAGTCAGCCTCCTGGAGATGTCCCCTCGGCGGCCTGTAAGCCGCGACGAAGGTGATCACCCCTGCCGTAGTGGTAACAGCCACCCCAGTGGCTTCCACTGCGGCAAGGGGCGGAAGCTGAACTTCATGGTGCTTCAGGGAGGCCTTGATGTAAACGGCCGTCCCTCCGCCGTGGGTCAGCCTGTCGGTGCGGTAGCACCGGTAGTTGGCAACATTCACATGCACCCCAGGCTTCAGGAAGGTCTCGCACACGAGGCAGACATCTATTGCCTCGTCGCGCAAGAACTCCCTGAATTCCCCTTGTTGTGGGTACAGGCTGTTGGCGTTAAACGCGCAGATGGGGCGCAGCCGGGGTGGGGGTGCTTTATGGGCTCGGGTGCGGCGGCCGGTTGCGCGCGCGCCCCATTGGTCGGCGGCCGCAACAGGGCGAGCTGGTAAAGGTGCGGCGGCGGCTGGCGGCGGGTGCCACTGTGTGGGGAGACGCTGACTAGAGCGGAGCGCTTGCTACTGGTGTTGCTGCTGCCGTACGTTCGTTCGAGATGCCGCCCAAGACTAGCGGGAAGGCCGCCAAGAAGGCTGGCAAGGCGCAGAAGAACATTTCGAAGGGCGACAAGAAGAAGAAGCGCAAGAGGAAGGAGAGCTATGCCATCTACATCTACAAGGTGCTGAAGCAGGTGCACCCTGACACGGGCATCTCGTCGAAGGCGATGAGCATCATGAACAGCTTCGTGAACGACATTTTCGAGCGCATTGCGGCCGAGGCTTCTCGCCTGGCGCACTACAACAAGCGCTCGACCATCACGTCCCGCGAGATCCAGACCGCTGTGCGGCTGTTGCTGCCTGGCGAGCTGGCCAAGCACGCCGTGAGCGAGGGCACGAAGGCGGTGACCAAGTACACGAGCTCCAAGTAAGGAGGTGGCTCTGGAGTGGAAGGAAGGATGGAGAAGGCTCCTCCGTTGCGAGAGCGGCAAAACGGCCCTTTTCAGGGCCACCAACTTGCCTTTTGCGGGAAGGGCGGAATTGTTGTTGTTGTTGTTTGTGTGGACGGCTGTGATGTATGTGTGCATTTTGATTGTGGGTGGGGGGGGGGGGCGCGTCAAAGCGTGTTGCGGGGGACGGCCACGAGGTTGGTCGCCGTGGCGTGGAATGGTGGCACGCCTCGTTGGAGTGGTTTTGACCCATTGGTGGTGGTGTGTGTGTGTTACCTGTCTGCGAGGGGGGACAGTGCGATCGGCGACTTTTGTGTCACCGTAACGACGGCCGTTTGCGGGTTTGTTTTTTGCACATCATACATGGCGAGGGTGAAATGTGAAATGTTTTTGTTTGGTTTTTTTTTGCCGCCCACTATTCCCTTTGCTGTACGCCGAGTTTGACAATGGTGCGACGTAACTGCAGCGTGGAGGTGTGTGAGTGACGTTGAAATTGAACGTGCCATTAAGACGCATTGTTGTTGTATTGTACTGTACGTGTACGGCGACACGCACGATGATGTACCATTCGACTCTGATTTTTGATAGCCGTGTCTGACTGATTGCGTACGACGCACGCACACCGATGTCGTCATTCAAGATGCACGCGTGTCCAGTGCAGTACAGTAAGCGCGACGCTAGACGGCGGCGGCGGCGGCGGCGGCGGCGGCGGCGGTCGTCGTTTGTTTGGCGAATGTCTGTACACGTGTTTGTCTGTGTCCATCCGGTATGTATGTGTTTGTTTGAAAGTGTTTTGTGTGTCGGTGACGTGGTCCGATCCGTCGCCCCCTGAGTAACTGTCGATCGGCGCGATAGACCGGCGTCACGCAACTGAACCGAAGTCTTGGGCACACCCGTCATACTGTTGTACACCGTCGCGCTGAGAACGGTGACGAAAGGTTGACTTTGATCGGTCGAATGTCTGGGCAGAACGTGAGGAATGAGGCAAGAGTGCAAGGAGGGGGGGCAAAAGAGAGAGGAAGGGAAAAAGGGGAGAAACGCATTCGTAGAGCAACGGAACGTTCCCGTGTCGGAGGCGTATTGGAGCCGCACTGAAATGCGTTTAACGGCGGCGCGGCTGCAAGTGTCTGCCGTGGTGAACGTTACCTTTGACGGCTGCATTGGGCTTTGCTTTTGCTTTTGCTTTCGCTTTCGCTTTCGCTTTCCCGGATGTACGTAACGTTTGTTGATATGGTTGTGAGGAAGAGTGTATGACAGTGCCGTGCCGTCCATGTTCGTGTGCCCTCCCATTGTGTGTATGCTATTGTCTGTGTACTTGAATGATGTATGTAGGTGTTAGTGGACATGTTTCACCAGTGGGGGGAAATGGATCGTCGATAGTTGGCGTCACTCTGTCACGGTCGAGATGACGCACCCTCCGTACAGAAAGGTGTCGAGAAAGTGTGTGTGTGTGTGTGTGTGTGTGTGTGTGTGTGTGTGTGCGTCCGTGAATTGGCAGTGTTTGGAGGTGGGCGTGCCCTGCATGTGGCCCGGAAGGCTGTTCGTTTGGCGGTAGTGTTGTGTGGACAGGGGAGGGGCATGCGTAACGCTGCTGGCATGGCATTTCGGGAGATGGGAGGGGGCAAACGAGGAGCGGCGGCCAAAGAAAGGCGGGACGGGGAGGGGCGCGGTGTGGGTGGCTTGCGCCTGTGCTCGGCGTTGTGGTTTGTGCAAAAGAGGAGGAGAAAAACAATGAGTTGCCAGGGAGGGGAGCGGTGTTGTGTTGTGGTTGTCGTGGTGTAGCCGCAGACGCGGCTGTCAGTGAACGTGGCGAGACGGACGGATGCGCGGAGGGGCGGGGGCGGCGCATTTCGCCGGTGCCGTGCCGTGCCGTGCCGTGCCTGACAGCCGCGTGGTCGCTGTGTTGTTGGTGGCGTGGGGGCGAGGAGAGTACCGTACGGGTGTGCTTGTGCGCCGGAAATGGCACACTGCGCCTGCCCGTCTTGGAGGCTGATGGCTGTGGTGTGGAAATGGGGCGCGGTGATGTTGAAGCAGTTGAAGGACAGAAAAGAAACCAAGAAAACGGGAGGCGTGATGCGGCGGTGGTGGTGAGAGCGGGAAAAACAAAACAAACAAAAAAAAAAACAACAAAAAAAAGAAGGAAAAACAACAAGAAACAAAAAAGAAAACAAAAAGTCTATCAATATTAGAATGTAAATGGAAATGGAAATGGACCCAGGTATAACCTCCCTGCACAAATAGCAGAGAGTCCGATGATAATAGAAATGTGCCAGAATGTTAACGTCCCTACAAAACAAACCCAACGATAATATTAATGAAAGAATGAACCGTATGTAACATTGCAACAGACATAATGAAACCTGATAAATTGTATAAGGGCAGCAGCGTTGACCTTTGGCCCTGTATTCAGAATAAAAAGAGCCAAAGATCGTCACCCCAATGAAAAAGACACTGAAACACGTATGTAACATAGCAGCGATGGCGAGACATTGTAGCATCTGTGACCAGAGAGTTTGCGCTGGACCGCGCGAGTGTTGCGAGCGGTTCTCAGTCAGTCAGTCAGTCAGTCAGTCAGTCGGTCGGTCGTTGCGAGTCTGTAGGTCTGTCTAGTTGAGGGCTGTACTCTGTCAGTAGTCGTCGCGTGCAGTACGCTAATAGTCGTCATGCAGAGCGGTCGGTCAGTAGTAGCAGCCGAGTGCGGTTGTGTGATGTAGGCGGTCGGCAACACTGGTCAAGATGGTGAATAAGGTATACTGTGAATTAATATAATCATTAGATAATGAACAATTTTATTTATTGTAATTATTCTCCAACAAGTTCCCCAATAATAATTTTTATTTCAAAAGCATTTTTCAAACATTTAATTTTTTATTGAACTGAAGAGTTCGTTGCACTTCACATTTCATTCCACTTCTTTGAAGAAAAATTTCACTAAAATCACAAAAAAAAAAGAGAATATTATTATTTGCAATGCAGTTCCTCCAAGCGCTGCGCAACAAACAAGAGCAGAAATGTGACATCCATTTATTCTGAGGTAAGACTTTAATTCTGATTGTTTTGCACAGGGCCAAAGACCGATATTTCGGTTTAATTGAAGTTTCTTGTCACTGAACGGACTTTTAAATGTTGTGAAGAATTTATATTTGAGTCAGATTGCGAATTTAACATTTTTGTTGCCATTTTCAATACCTCTCATTGTGGGCGAGGTTACAATTAGCGCAATGTCCATTAGCATCCGTAAATAACATTGTCCATTATTTTAAATTTTGCGGGGAGGTTACAACGCACAAAAAAAAAAAAAACAAAACAAAAAATTGCATTTGTATCCGCTCCTCAATTGTAGATACCCCTTACACAGCTGTGTGCAATGAATGAGTGCTGGCTGGTAATTAATTGCACTCCTTGGAGGGAAATGCCATAGGAAGTAGTCTTTAAAAAGTGAATGTTTTTCGTTAAAAGACAAAAGTTACTTTAGAAAAAAGTAATAGTGGGGCTTTTTGTCGTTGAACAAAATAAGTACAATGAACATACGTTATCAGATTTGCGCAAAATGCAGCTTCACACCACCTTTTGATTATAACACAATATACTATACATCGTCCCGAACCGTGACCAGAGTCGCGAGACGAGCAGAGCACGCCGCCGACGCCCGCTCAGTACAACCGTCCACCCGCTACTACTGTCGACCGACTACTACCTCTCCCGACTCGCGCTACAATATATATAACAACTGTTCCTGGCGACCCGGTGCGTGCCACTACTGTCGTCTGGCGCGGTCCAAGCGCCGACTAGCAACGATAAATAACTCTCTGGTCAGACAGAGATGCTGTCATGCCTCGCCATCGCTCTGGTAATGAATACATACGTGTTGCAGCGTGCGTACCACCGGAACACGCAGTGGCGGAGCCAAAGACTGTGTTGTCGAGGTCGAGTGCGAGCGGGAAGAGAGGCAGCGTCGGCACGGAGATGCAAGCGAGCGCGAGACGCACGGGGGCTGCGGCGTGGCGCGTTTGCGGTCGGCGCCTTTGGTGGCAACGGCCGGGACAAGCAGCGGTGTATGGTGTGGTGCGGGGCGGACAGGGGCGGCGGTGGACGGGGAGGAGGCGGCGCGACGACGGCATGGGGGCGAAAACGGGACGGGGGACGGGGGACGGCGGATGTTGAGAGGCGTCACGCGCGGACAGGACACAGACACAGAGACACACAGATTGGAAAGGGAGGGTGCGCGGTAATAATAGTTGGGAATGTGCGTACCGTGCGGGACGGGAGTGGGCGAGGAACACGGTCGTGGCCCCTGTTTTGGGTGCGTGTGATGACGTCGGTGTGTTGTGGGAAGGGAAGGTGCTGTGGCGGCGGCGCGTAATGGGCGTAGGCCGAAAAGAGAAAGGAACGTCGGCAGTGTGTTGGCAAGCGTCGGTTCGACTGCGACGTTGATGGGCAGGGCAGGGCGAGGTTAATGGTGGTAGGAGTAGGCGTGTGGGCGCACAAAATCTGCCGCTGCAGGCGGTGCCGTAACCGCCATGGCGGGAAGGAGAGAGGGCCAAAGAAAGAAAGAAAGAAAGAAAGAAAGAAGAAAACAAAAAAAAAAAAAAAAAAAAGGAGGAGGGGGGGGGCGAAAGTGGAGAGGCGGTGGTGTGAGAAGGGCGGGGGCGGAAGGAAGGCAGGAAGGACAAGAGGCGAGGCGACGGCTTGCTTTGTGTATCGGTCGGTCTCTGGCTATGCTTCGTTTTCTGCAGCAGGGTCGGTGCGCGGCGTGGCTCGCGGCAGTGGGAACGCCTGGCGGCTGGACGGCCAGCAATGCGGTTGGATGGGCGGCCACAGCACCGCACCTGTGCCCGAGGAGGAGACGCTGGCGGCGGGCCCTGAGGTGAGGCCGGCTCGGCTCGGCTGGGGCTGTGGATGTGTAGGTGTGCGCCGCTGCTGCAACAACGAGTAAAACGCGAGAAGAAGGGATGGCGGTAGAGAGAGGAAAAAAAAAAGGTCGTGTTGTGTTGATGCGCAGGCAGACGCGTACAGAGAGACGAGCCCGGTCTGCAGCAGGGTGTGGCCGTGCCGAGTGCAGAGCAGCGGCGGCTCGGTTCGGTTCGGCCCGGCCCGGCCCGGCGGGCCGCGCTGTTGTCGCGGACGTGAGCGCCCCCTGGCGGGTGGCCGGAGGCGGCGCGGCGTGTTGGACGTGTGGCTGGTGGCAGTGCACAATTTGCGAGTGGCTGGCGGTGTGGTGTGGCGGTTGGCGCGTCGGGCGGCGGAGAGAGAGAGAGAGGGGGAGGAGAGGTATGTGTTGCGGGCGCCCTTTGCTGCGCTGCGTCGTTGCGTGTGCCGTACAGGGCGGGCGCTTGTCGACTGTGTGGGCGGTGTGGCGAATTGGCGTGAAACGGCTGCCGAGAGGTGTGTGGTAGCGAGCCGGTCGGTGTCAGTGCGAAGGGGAATGTGCGTGCGTTTGGCGGTTTCGGTGTGCTTTTTGCGGCGTGAGAGTGGGGAATTAGTGGGGCCGGCTGTTGTGTTGGTTCCTTGTGTCTTGTGTCGCGTAGCTTGATGGCAACGTGGAAGGACGCCGGTTTCGTTTCGAGCCTTGCGTGTGGTTGTCGACGTTGACTGGTTGGCGTGTGCATGTGTGGGTCGCGAGTGCGTTTTTGGCTGGCTGTGTGTGTGTGTGTGTGTGTGTGTGTGTGTGTGTGTGTGTGTGTGTTTTGGGGGGGAAGGGGGAGGCGGTGGTGAAAGTGCAGTCGTTGCCACGGGCGCGTCGTCGGGTGGGGCTGGGGCTGTGCGTCGTGGCGGAAAGGTGGTAGGTTGCGGGAAGCGAGCCCGTCGTTGACGGTGTCGCGTGAGTTGTGACTCGAGTGGGGCGCGGGGCGCGGGACAGGAGCAGCGTGCCGCTGCGTCGTGGTCGTCAGCAGAGGCTGTGCGTGTGCTTGTCCTTTTTGTGGGCGGTTCGTGCGAGGCGTTTTTTGTTTCGTGTTGCCCTAGTTGTTAGTTTATTTTTTTTTTGTGTTTGTTATTTTGAGACGACGACTGGTTGGTGGCGTGCGCGCGAAGTGGCGGTGTGCGCTTCCCGTGTCGTTTTGTTTTTGTTTGGTTTTTTTGTTTTTGTGTGTTTTTTTTGTTTGCACTGGGCCCCGGGGGGTGGGTGGGTGCGTGTGTGTCGATTGCCGGCTGGCGAAAGGTGCGCCATCGGCGGGGTGGGTCGCCGGCACAAGTAGAGGCGGCGGCGTTGTTGCTGTTGTTGTGTGGTGTTTGTTTTGTTCGGCTGTGTCGGCGAGCTGTGTTGCGGTGCGTGTGAATGGTGGTGCAAAAGTGCTGGCGTTGGGGCTGCGACTGCGACGGCGGCGAGCCGCGGGCGCGCATGATAGTGATGTTGTGAACAGCGGCTGTGTACGGTAGTGGTGTTGTTGTAGCACGACGTGCATCCGGGCCGGCGCGGAAAGCGCAGTTGCGGGCGGTTGCCCTTCGGTGCCAGCCATGTCGCGTGAGCGGCGGGTTGCTCTGGTGTCGACACGTGGTGCTCTGGGTTGTTGTGTGGTGCCCTTTGGCCGGTGGGGGTGGTTCGCGTGTGTCTCGTTCGCGCTCGGTATCTGGTCGTGGTCGTGCTGCTCCCCCGTCTGTCGGCGGTTTTTTTCGACGTCGTCTGTACGTTTTTGTTCGTTTGCGGCGTGCCTGCCGACGTCGTCCCGTCGCGACCTTTCAACCGAAAGTGTGGCGCCCGAAGGTGAACGAACGTAACCCTGACCTCGGCGCTTTACGCTGAGCCGAGCGAACCGAACCTAACCTGTGGTGTGGCGAGGTGAGCTCAGCCTGTGAGCCCCTAACGTCTACGTAAGGTAAGCTGTCCGGCTGACGCCTCACGTTTGAACGCTTTTTTTTAACCTAGCACTGACCCCTTAACCTAACGTGTAACCTAACCTAACCTCTGACGCCTGACGTGTTTGAATGCTTAACCTAAGTTTGACGCTTAACCTAACCCAAGTCCCCTTAACCTAACCCACGTCCACCTAACCCTAACCTAACCTAGACGTGTAAACGTAATGTGTAACGCGTAACGTGTAAGGTCGGCTGTCGTGTGTGCTGACGGCAGATTGGGTTGGTCTGTAGATTCGGATTGCGGTTTGCCTCGGTCGAGGGGTTGGGTCGGAAGCGGCGAGGGGCGGCGGCGCCTGTTGCGCAGGCGGCGTCCGTTTGCGGCGGGCAATTGTTGATAAACGGCTGTGAATGTTGGCGGGCGAGAGGAGGAGGACGGCGCGCGATGTGGCCCGACGGCTGCGGGCCGATCGGGAAACGGCGGGAGGGCGACGGAAGGCGATGGGGCGGCGGAGGCGCGTTTGCACGGCCGTCATCGCCGCACGCCTCGGCTTGTGTGGCTGTGGCGCCGGCCGCGCTGGCCGGGCTGCCGCGGCGACGGTGTGGGAGTTTTGCCGAAGGTTTGGCCATTGTGGCGGGTCGTCGGCTGGGGCTGTGGGGGCGGCATTTGGGCGGGGGCGGCGATTCTCGGCGGGCCGACCCAGGCTGTAGCGCGCGGTAGCTGCAGTTTGGCCGTGGTTTGCGGCGCTGCCGTGGCGACTGGTTGGCGACTGTGGTGTGGCTGTGTGTAGCCCCATCCTCGGTGGTTTGAAAGGCGCGGGCGGTTGTGGCGCAGGTTTGGGGCTGCTCCGCACAGGCTGTCGGACGTTGGGCGGTAGCAAGCGCGGGAGGCGCGGCGCGGCGGCGCGCAGAGTGGCGGCCGCTCTCTCGGCCGTCCGCGCCCGCCCGCGACACTGGCTGGGCCTTGTGATTCTCTGCTCATTCGAGGGGGTGGATCGGCCGTGAGCGGACGCTATACTGCCGCGCGCTGCTGGGAGATCCCTTGGGAGCGCTACGCTAGCCGTAGCACAGCAAAATTTGTCGTGTGCGTTGTGCGTGCACAACGCAAGCAAAAATTGTCGTGTGTGGGTGCGCACGCTTAGCGATTGCGCCGCAAATTTGTCGTGGTAGGACGCTTACGTGGTCCCTTTGTCGTGCAGCGGCTGCCGGTCTACTGGCAGCGCGGTGGCGGCGAGGGCCGTGGCTTTCTAGTTCACCGGTCGTCTGATCTGCCTCAGACGTGAATCATCCAGATACTGCCGCAGGGCATCCTCCCTGCTCCTCCAAGAGTAGGGAAATTCCTGCGCCAGGGTCCGTGGTACTACCCGGTAACCCGCGTGCAGTCAATGGTAGGGCTGGCGCTGTTCGGGGATACCTAACGGTGCCAACGAACGAACAACCAGTGCCCCTGGGCAGTAAATGTCAGACTTCAAGTTCCGCTGACACAGTCATCTTGGGTAAGCCCAAAGCCCCAGTCCGCTGCGGCACCCAGTCACTGGGTACCCGCGGCCAACCAACTTCAGCCATTAGCAAAGCAAAAACACGCGTACAAGACTCGGACGTAATGCCAGCGCCTAAGCGTCCGGCCCCAAGCCGGCTCGCTGAGGAAACAGAGCAACCTGGGAGTGATGACATGGAAGTAGGGGGTGAAGCTGTTATCGCAAATATACCAACATCAAATAGTTTCGCTCCGATTGACACCGACGGAGCGGAAATGACCGAAACAATGCCTACCCGTCCCTCGACCTCGGGCGCGCAAACGCAATCGAGGCCGAAACGGGAAAAGGTGCCCCCAATTCTTGCCACAATCGTAAACGGTACGATGAAAATCATAAAGGAGGTCGCCCCTCAACTAAAAGGAGGACTAAATACCTCATGCAGGGGGTCCTCCGTAAAATTTCAACCGTCAACCCTGCCCGACTACAGATTTCTTACTGCCTATTTCACGCAGAAGAAAATACCCTACCACACTTACCCGGTCACTGAGAAAAACGCGTACAAGGCGGTGATCAAAGGTCTCCCCAGTGACACTGATCCCGCGGAGATAAAGGAGCTTCTCCTTGCGCGTCACTTCAGGGTTATCGAGGTCAAACAGGAGACCAAGGCATCTGACCCGAGCAACCCGGGAGAGGGGCGCAGGAAGAGAGCTTCCTTCAAAGTAATATTACACCCAGACGAGAGAAATAGAGAACTCCTAAAAATCGAGCTGTTCATGAACTGCAAGGTTACGGTAGAGAGGTATCGCCAACCTGAAGGTCCTGTCCAGTGCCACCAATGCCAGCAGTTGTTCCACTCTGCAGAGCAGTGTCACCATCCTCCAAAGTGTGTCAAGTGTGCCGGCCCACACTTGACAAACACATGTAAGAAGAGCCGTGCAACCCCGGCAAAATGCGCCCTATGTGGGGGCGATCACCCGGCGAACTACAGCCGATGCCCCACACGAATACAGTTGATGTCCACCCGCCCCCCTCGGTCGGTAAACGGTGCTGCCCTGTCTCGAGGCGCTTCCGCCTCCACGACGCCGCCGCTAACATCTGCGGCCAACGCGCAGGCAGCTAGCTCTGCCTCCGCCAGCAGCCGCAGAGCGACTGTGCCGGGGCGAGATGCCTTTCCCTCGCTTCCCCCACCACGCGCCCCGACGGCAGCTGCCGCCTGGCCTCCCCCTCCACGTCACCAGCGCACTGAGGCGCCCGCAGCTGCCGCGCCGCCTCAGTCGGCTGCTGACCAGCAGCCAGGGACGCCGCTCGGCGTCTTTGACGAGCTGCGCCAACTGTTTGCGGGCTTCAGCCTGACAAACATCATGTTTACAATTAGGGACACCATGGCGCGCGTGCGGGCGGCGCCTGATGGCCTAAGTAAATTCATGGCCCTCGCAGAGGGAGCAATTTCATTATTCGACGCTTTTAATGGATCCCCCTAGATCCAGGAAGTTCACCATTTTAAATTTTAACGCCAATGGCGTAAAAACACAAAAACATATCCTAGAGGAGTTTCTAGACCGGTATGCGATCGACGTTGTGTGCCTGACGGAAACCCACCTTAAGCCCAAGGACCGCTTTTCTGTGAGAAATTACTCCATCCATAGAGTAGACCGCGTAGGCCGCGAGCGCGGCGGAGTAGCGGTCCTTGTAAAAGGCAGAAGGTGTTTCCGCACAGTGGACCTACCGCAGACACCCAGCATCGAGGCAGCCGGTATAGAAATAAAAATTCAAAACATACCATACACCATCATCTCCACCTATCACCCCCCGGGCACCACCATACTGACACAGGACCTTCAGGCTCTGCTGGGTACTGGCGCTCGTGTGATTATGGGAGGGGACCTAAACTCGAAACATGCGGCCTTTGGCTGCCGCGCCGAGAACAGAAGTGGTGTGAGATTGCATGGACTCGTCGAGAGGCGTGCCGCCCTCAGCGTCATCGCACCCGACGAGCCTACGCATATCCCTGCGGACCCGACAAAAAACCCGGATATCCTGGATATTTTTGTCGTTAAAAACTTTGCTCTCGACGCGACAGTCACTGTGCACTACGAGCTGAACTCTGACCACAACCCGGTCGTTCTGGACATAGCCAGTGTCGAAGACGAAGCCGGGAGGATGGCAAAAACAGAAGTAATAACAAATTGGGACCGATACAAATACCTGGTGGGTGAGCACGTGGAGGAAATCCCACAGATGGAAACAAAAGAAGAGATAGACGAAGCAATCACCAACTTCACAGACGCCCTCCACGCCTGTGCTCGCGCTACAAGCGTCAGGCTCACCACAGAGCCTGGCGCCAGGGACCTGCCCCCTGACATCTGGGACCTCATAGTCGCCAAACGCAGGTTGCGTAAGCTGTGGCAGCGTCACCGCGACCCAGCTGACCGCCGCCGGCTGCGGCGACTGGAGGATCATGTGAAACTCCGACTGCAGGAGCACAGGAGCCGCTGCTGGGAGGAGATATTACAAACCGCCGAAACAGAGAGCAGCAAACGCAAGATCTGGCGAATAGCCCGGCAGCGGAAAACCCCCACCAGAGAGAACAGGCCACTCCACGGCGTGAACGGTCTAGTGTACGAAGATCACGATAAGGCGGAAATAATGGCACAATCACTAGAGTCACAATTCCGAACTCACGTCATCGACGATGACGAGAGTGAAAGGCAGGAAAGATTAGTCGTCGGACGAGTGACTCAGATTAGAAATACGCGCCCAAATACAGAATTCGTGCCCGTAAACGAGCCGACAATATGCGCACTTATCAAGCGTCAGGGAAACCACAAAGCTCCTGGCCCTGACCGCATCCGCAGCCCACTCCTAAAGCACCTTCCACCTCCTGCCATAACATTTCTGGCAAGCGTCTTCAACGCTTGCCTAAAGCTCACCTACTTCCCCTCAGTGTGGAAAACTGCGAAAGTAATCACCCTCCCCAAACCTAATAAAAACCTGCTCCTTCCAGAAAGCTATAGACCTATCTCCCTACTAAATGGCATGAGTAAAATACTCGAGCTGCTCATCCTCTCACCCCTTCAACACTTCCTTACTGCACACAACATCCTGATGCCCGAGCAGTTTGGATTCCGCTCTGAACACTCCACAACCCAACAATGCCTGCGCTTGGTAGAGCACATTTGCCTGGCCAGGGCAAAGAGAGAATCTACAGGAGCAGTGTTCCTGGATATAGAGAAGGCATTTGACCGCGTCTGGCACGATGGCCTAATATATAAACTAGACCAAATAGGGTGCCCAGGACATCTAATACAGATCATTGATTCATTTCTTGCGGAGCGTCAATTCTTCGTAAGAAGTGGATCGAGATCGAGCCAGACACGACCGATTGCGGCCGGAGTACCGCAGGGTTCGGTCTTGGGTCCCGTTCTATACTCAGTCTACACTAACGACATACCCAAGCAGGTCGGCGGAGGGATTGCTCTCTACGCCGACGATACAGCAATCTTCAGGAGCTGTCGTAACCTTGCATTCATACGACGCAAGCTACAAGAACACCTCGACGTCATCACTCAGTGGTGCAACATTTGGAAAATCAAGGTTAACCCCGAGAAATCCCAAGCAATATACTTTACGACCAGGCTGAAACTCCCAGACCAACAACTCACCATTGGTGGTCGGGACCTAGCCTGGCGTAACCGTATTACATACTTAGGGCTCGAAATAGACAGGCGTCTTACGTGGCAACAACACGTCCACAAAACTGCCAACAAAGGCTGCGCCCTCCTGTCGCAGCTATACCCCCTCCTAAAGGGTGACGGCCTCACCCTAAGCTGCAAAATGCTTCTCTGGCGCCAGCTCATGCTACCGGCCATCTTGTATGGATCGGAAGTATGGTCGATGGCGTCAGACACCACGCTGGCACGATTACAGCGACTCCAGAACAAAACCTTCCGAGTCATCACAGGCGCTGACAGATACGTCCGAAACACACAAATTAGAGAATTTTTAGGCCACCCAACCATATACTCCCTCATAAAGGAGAAGTCCACCAAACTATATGAGAAAGCACAAACATCGCCCCACAACCTCATACAAAATTTAGGTCGCGAACACCCCGATTTTCAACATAAGCGCCCAAAACTAACACTCACCCGTCAATTTAGAGACATTTAGAGAACACTTACCCACACACAGAACAAACATTTACACAAAAACACGCACATAGCACAATACCTCACTTTCATAAATCCCCAAGCGCATAACTTGAAGTCAGACGGGCACAGCCCAGTGGAACTTCGGTACACTATAACAACCTGAGCATCTCATTCTCTGCTCTGCTGCTGTGCTGTGCTTGCGTGCCTGCCTGCCGTCCCGCTCGCTCTCGCTCTCGCTCTCGCTGTGTGTTACGCGCGTCGTCGAAATGGCAGATCAGGCGGCTACGAACGAGACTGCTGCGGCACCCGCCGCCACCGGCACTACGAAGAAGGCCAAGTCTGCGTCGTCTGCGAAGAAGCCGCGCGCCAAGCCTGCGCACCCGCGCACCTCTGAGATGGTGACGGCCGCCATCAAGAGTCTGAAGGAGCGCGGCGGGTCGTCGCTGCAGGCGATCAAGAAGTACATTGCCGCGCACTACAAGCTGGACGCGGAGAAGCTGGCGCCGTTTATCAAGAAGTACCTCAAGTCGGCCGTCGTGGCGGGCGAGCTGGTGCAGACGAAGGGGAAGGGCGCGTCCGGCTCGTTCAAGCTTGCCGGCGCCGGCGGCGGGGGGGCGGCCGAGGGCGGCAAGGCTCGTGCTGGCGGTGCCAAGAAGAAGCGCGCCGCTCCGGCCAGCAAGGAGAAGAAGGGCGCCCGTGCGGCCGGCGCAAAGAAGGCTGGTGGCGTGAAGGCGGCGACCGGTCGGAAGGCGGGCGCCGCCAAGAAGGCGTCTGCGGCGTCGGCCGCTCCCGCGGGTGCGAAGAAGGCGGCTGCGGCCAAGCCGGCCAAGGCCAAGTCGCCGTCGAAGGCGAAGAAGGCCGCCAAGGTTCCGACGAAGAAGCCGAAGGCGCCGCGCCCGAAGAAGGCGACGACGCCGTCTAAGGCGAAGGCTTCGCCCAAGAAGAAGAAGTAGAGTAGAGGAGAAAGAGATGGGAGAAAGGAAGGGTTTGGCGCTTGACTCCGTCGTCCCCACCCCCCGTCGTCGTCTAGTGGCGCGCAAGAGACGCGCGGCCCAAAACGGCCCTTCTCAGGGCCATCAAAGCACGTCGGGGAAGGTTTTGATTGTCGTGTTGCGTTTGGTGTGGGTGTCTGTCTGTCTGTCTGTCTGGCGTTTCTGTATGCCCGTGGGGATGCTGTTTGCGTGCCGTGGTGGTTGGATTGCGGGGGTCGGTGGCGGGTGTGGGCGGCGGTAGCGGTAAGCGGTGTTGTTGTTGATTGTCGCCGTGTTTGTGGCGGCGGCCGACGGTTGGTTTTCTGTCACGTTGTTTTGTTTGAATACGTTGGTTGGCTTGCCTGCGTTCGTTCTTCTCGGATGTCTGTCTTGTCTAGTCGTGTCTGGTCTTTGTTGTTTTGTTCCTTTGTGTGTGTGTGTGTGTGTGTGTGTGTGTGTGTGTGTGTGTTATGTTTTGCAACGGGGGGCACGTTGAGATGTGGAAGGAGTCGGCGGGGATTTCGGTGGCGTGTAGAGCGAGCGAGCGCGCCTGCCTGGCCGTTGGCCGTCGGAGTGGAGTGCAGGTTTGTTTTTGTGTTTTCGAAACGAAAGCGGCGGCCGGCCGGCCAGCCACCCGTGCGGTGTGACGTCGGCCGTTGGGTATTGTGCGCTTTGAGCGCCGGGGAGGGATGATGTGTGATTGTTGCGCGCTGCTAAGCAGGCAGGCAGAGTGAGCGGGTGTGGCGGACGGACGGGAAGTGGTGGTTGTTGTTTTTGGGTTGCGGGGCGAGAGGCAGGCGACCGACAAAGTTTGCTCGCGACGGAGAGATGTTAGTGGCCCTGAAAAGGGCCGTTTTTGTTTGTGCGGTGCGGTGCCGCGGCGCGGTTTAGGCGCGCTCGCCGCGGATGCGGCGCGCGAGCTGGATGTCCTTGGGCATGATGGTGACGCGCTTGGCGTGGATTGCGCACAGGTTGGTGTCTTCGAAGAGGCCGACGAGGTAGGCCTCGCTGGCCTCCTGCAGGGCCATGACTGCGGAGCTCTGGAAGCGCAGGTCGGTCTTGAAGTCCTGGGCGATCTCGCGCACTAGGCGCTGGAATGGCAGCTTGCGGATGAGCAGCTCTGTGCTCTTCTGGTAGCGCCTGATTTCTCGCAGGGCGACGGTGCCCGGCCTGTAGCGGTGGGGCTTCTTGACGCCTCCGGTGGCGGGCGCGCTCTTCCTCGCCGCCTTGGTGGCGAGCTGTTTGCGCGGCGCCTTTCCGCCGGTGGACTTGCGGGCCGTTTGCTTTGTGCGGGCCATAGCGGTAGCGGAGCGGCGTGCGTGGAGGTTAGGTGCGGCGCGGCGTCCGGTGCTGCCTTGACAACGGGCCCGCGCGCCTCCGTGCTGCGCTTATATGCCCTCGGTTGCGCGTGGTGGGGGGAGGGCGGGCCAGAGTCTATATAGGGGGGCGGCGGGCGCGCTGGGCGCAGACCGTAGCCGACTCGCCAGCCGCTGCAGCTGCTGTTTGTGCACGTTTTGCTTTGCCCGAGGAAGGAAGGATGACAGGCCGCGGCAAGGGAGGAAAGGGGCTCGGCAAGGGTGGCGCCAAGCGGCACCGCAAGGTGTTGCGCGACAACATCCAGGGCATCACGAAGCCCGCCATCCGCCGCCTGGCTCGCAGGGGCGGCGTGAAGCGCATCTCTGGTCTGATCTACGAGGAGACCCGCGGGGTGCTGAAGGTGTTCCTGGAGAACGTGATCCGCGACGCGGTGACGTACACTGAGCACGCCAAGCGCAAGACTGTGACGGCCATGGACGTGGTGTACGCCCTGAAGAGGCAGGGGCGCACCCTGTACGGTTTCGGCGGTTAGGCTGCGTCGCAGCGGGCGCTGGCCTTCCCGCGGCCGTGCTTGTGGGTGGGAGAGACTAGGAAACGGCCCTTTTCAGGGCCACCACACTGTTCGGAAGTTGAAAAGTGCGAAAGAGTCTGTGTTGTTTGTTTGTTTGTTTCTTTCTTTCCGTTTGAGCGACGTGATGTGACTGGGAGGGGAGAAGGAAAGGAAACGTGTCATGTGGCTGGCTGTGTGTGGGAGCTGCTTCGTTTGTGTTTGTTATTGTGTGTCGTTGTATCGATCGCGACGGAGATGGCGGGCTGTGTGTTGTTGTGCGAGAGGCGGTGATTATTTGCTTGCGTGGTTTGGCTCTGTGTGTTTGCGGCGGCGTTGGGGTTTCCGAGGCAAGGCGTGTGGGCACAGGCGGCCGGATCAGCTGTTTCGTTCGTGTCGACGGCCGTTGCGCGCGGGAGTGGAGGGCGGTGTGTCGACACGCCTCCCTGTAACAATGGTCATTATTGCTGCCGTTGTCGTTTGGAAGGCGACTGCGACCGTGCAAAATGAATGAATGTGTGTGTGTGTGTGTGTGTTTGTTGGGCCACACGGGCTGTGTGGACGACAAGATGGCGGACGTGCGCCGGCGGCGGCTGTGCTGTGAAAGTGCAAAGTTAAAACAAAACAAGGTGCGGCGAGGACGACTGAAATTTTGCTTTGGACGTAGGTTTGTGTGGTGGCCCTGAAAAGGGCCGATTGTTGTGGGCCGGGCCGAGCCGAGCCGGCAAAGCGCGTTGCGTGCAGGGGAGCACGCGGCGCTGCGATTGCCTTGGCCTCCTTTAGGCCTTCTTCTCGGTCTTCTTTGGCAGCAGGACGGCCTGGATGTTGGGCAGGACACCACCCTGTGCGATGGTGACGCCCGACAGGAGCTTGTTGAGCTCCTCGTCGTTGCGGATGGCAAGCTGCAGGTGGCGCGGGATGATGCGCGTCTTCTTGTTGTCGCGGGCCGCGTTTCCGGCCAGCTCGAGCACCTCAGCCGCGAGGTACTCCATGACGGCGGCGAGGTAGACGGGCGCCCCGGCGCCGACGCGCTCTGCGTAGTTTCCCTTGCGCAGGAGGCGGTGGATTCTGCCGACCGGGAACTGGAGCCCAGCCCTGCTTGAGCGGGACTTTGACTTGCCCTTGACTTTGCCTCCCTTTCCGCGTCCGGACATGGCGATGGGCTAGCGACGGTGCACACGAAACGGAAACGAAAACGACCGGTGCGAGCGGCAGCGAGTCGAGCAGCGGAGTGCGTGCCGGCGCAGTCTTCAGTCTTCAGTCTTCGAGATCACGGACTTCCTCGGTCCGGTGGTGACGGAGGCTAAGCAGCGATGCTGCTGTTCCTCCTTAAACTGCTCAGGTGTTGTCAGGGTGGCCTCTCGATGGGGTGGGCCTCTTGCTACTTCGCTGGTTTGACTGGCGAAGTAGACGGTTTCTGGCATAATACATGCATGAAGTCTGGATTCTGTTCAATGAATCGGTTCATTCCTTCCATAGTGAAGTTCTTCTCGAGCTCTTGGAATTGCTGGTATGCTGGATGCTGTTGTATTTCTGGGCGAACATCCCCAGCCGCCGCGCCCCAGGCTGAGACCACAAAGATGTGTTCCCAGTCCGCGGGCGTGAAGACAGGGTGTTGATTGATGATGGCCAGGTCCTTCCTCGATACCAGTCCCCTAAGACCCTTGTTGTTCCTCACTGGTCCGTAAGGCTGGTGAGGAAGGGCCGGTTTCGTCCTGTCGGGCGGAGTAAATGGGTAGGGGTTGTCAAAGTGCGGGTAGGTGCCGTCCCGAAGAGACGCGGCGATCTTCTGCAGCACAGGCCGAACGCTGTGCTCCGTGGGGAGCGGCAGGCATTCAGTCACCGTCTCAGCAAGTGGTGCTGTCACAGTGTGCGTCTCTTCGTCGTGTGCCCGCGGCTCGACCTCCCCGTCGGGAGGGAGAGCAGGCTGCTCCACTTCAATGTCCATGGGTGCTTCCGGTCCGCCCGTCACGTTGACTGGCGGCGCTGGTGGCTCCGTTTGAGTGGAGGCGTCAACCCCCGCTGACCGACTCGCAGTGGAGCTGGCGGTGGGAGTAGCCGTCTTCCTAAGGACCCGCAGCTCCTCACGCAGCTGTTGCAGCTGGCGGTGAACAGCCGCGAGTTCCTCCCTCATGGCGGCCCTCTCGGCCGCGAGCGCGGTGTGGAAGGCGGCTAGTGCGTCGTCCGTGGCGGCTTCGCGGCGGCACGATCCACCACCCTCGCGGGAGCGGGGGGGTGGGGCGTCCGTCTCGACGCCACGTGCCGTTGCAGGGCGTGGGGCGGCCATCTTGCGTCTGTAGCCCCGCACGTAGGCGCAGCTGCGCGAGTTTGCGGCGTGGGCACCGCCGCAATTCACGCACTTGGCAGCCGCGTCGCGGGGCTTGGTGCAGTTACGTGTATCATGCGCCTCAGCACACTTCAGACACGCTAATGTGCCCCTGCACACTTTAGCGATGTGCCCCATTCTTTGGCACTTAAAGCATTGTTGCTCGGAGCGCTGTTTCCTCTTCGGGCGCCGTCTGCGTCCGCTGTCGTTGCCGATGGCATCGGCCAGGAGTTCCAGCGCGGCCACAATCTTGCTGCCCTTCCTACGTCCAGCCATGACGTATCGCGTCGCGTCTCGTGCGTGCGTCGTCGCGTCGTGCGTCACCGCGTCCGCGTCCGCGTCGCGTGTCGCGTGCGTGCGTCGCGTGCGTCGCGTCGCGTGCGTCGCGTGCCGGCGCAGCCGGGGTGGGGGTGCTTTATGGGCTCGGGTGCGGCGGCCGGTTGCGCGCGCGCCCCATTGGTCGGCGGCCGCAACAGGGCGAGCTGGTAAAGGTGCGGCGGCGGCTGGCGGCGGGTGCCACTGTGTGGGGAGACGCTGACTAGAGCGGAGCGCTTGCTACTGGTGTTGCTGCTGCCGTACGTTCGTTCGAGATGCCGCCCAAGACTAGCGGGAAGGCCGCCAAGAAGGCTGGCAAGGCGCAGAAGAACATTTCGAAGGGCGACAAGAAGAAGAAGCGCAAGAGGAAGGAGAGCTATGCCATCTACATCTACAAGGTGCTGAAGCAGGTGCACCCTGACACGGGCATCTCGTCGAAGGCGATGAGCATCATGAACAGCTTCGTGAACGACATTTTCGAGCGCATTGCGGCCGAGGCTTCTCGCCTGGCGCACTACAACAAGCGCTCGACCATCACGTCCCGCG
The DNA here is from genome assembly GCF_021461385.2 of Schistocerca piceifrons. Lineage (NCBI taxonomy): Eukaryota > Metazoa > Arthropoda > Insecta > Orthoptera > Acrididae > Schistocerca > Schistocerca piceifrons. The sequence goes on along the minus strand of NW_025726806.1, from coordinate 23,310 downwards.
AGATCCAGACCGCTGTGCGGCTGTTGCTGCCTGGCGAGCTGGCCAAGCACGCCGTGAGCGAGGGCACGAAGGCGGTGACCAAGTACACGAGCTCCAAGTAAGGAGGTGGCTCTGGAGTGGAAGGAAGGATGGAGAAGGCTCCTCCGTTGCGAGAGCGGCAAAACGGCCCTTTTCAGGGCCACCAACTTGCCTTTTGCGGGAAGGGCGGAATTGTTGTTGTTGTTGTTTGTGTGGACGGCTGTGATGTATGTGTGCATTTTGATTGTGGGTGGGGGGGGGGGGGCGCGTCAAAGCGTGTTGCGGGGGACGGCCACGAGGTTGGTCGCCGTGGCGTGGAATGGTGGCACGCCTCGTTGGAGTGGTTTTGACCCATTGGTGGTGGTGTGTGTGTGTTACCTGTCTGCGAGGGGGGACAGTGCGATCGGCGACTTTTGTGTCACCGTAACGACGGCCGTTTGCGGGTTTGTTTTTTGCACATCATACATGGCGAGGGTGAAATGTGAAATGTTTTTGTTTGGTTTTTTTTTGCCGCCCACTATTCCCTTTGCTGTACGCCGAGTTTGACAATGGTGCGACGTAACTGCAGCGTGGAGGTGTGTGAGTGACGTTGAAATTGAACGTGCCATTAAGACGCATTGTTGTTGTATTGTACTGTACGTGTACGGCGACACGCACGATGATGTACCATTCGACTCTGATTTTTGATAGCCGTGTCTGACTGATTGCGTACGACGCACGCACACCGATGTCGTCATTCAAGATGCACGCGTGTCCAGTGCAGTACAGTAAGCGCGACGCTAGACGGCGGCGGCGGCGGCGGCGGCGGCGGCGGCGGTCGTCGTTTGTTTGGCGAATGTCTGTACACGTGTTTGTCTGTGTCCATCCGGTATGTATGTGTTTGTTTGAAAGTGTTTTGTGTGTCGGTGACGTGGTCCGATCCGTCGCCCCCTGAGTAACTGTCGATCGGCGCGATAGACCGGCGTCACGCAACTGAACCGAAGTCTTGGGCACACCCGTCATACTGTTGTACACCGTCGCGCTGAGAACGGTGACGAAAGGTTGACTTTGATCGGTCGAATGTCTGGGCAGAACGTGAGGAATGAGGCAAGAGTGCAAGGAGGGGGGGCAAAAGAGAGAGGAAGGGAAAAAGGGGAGAAACGCATTCGTAGAGCAACGGAACGTTCCCGTGTCGGAGGCGTATTGGAGCCGCACTGAAATGCGTTTAACGGCGGCGCGGCTGCAAGTGTCTGCCGTGGTGAACGTTACCTTTGACGGCTGCATTGGGCTTTGCTTTTGCTTTTGCTTTCGCTTTCGCTTTCGCTTTCCCGGATGTACGTAACGTTTGTTGATATGGTTGTGAGGAAGAGTGTATGACAGTGCCGTGCCGTCCATGTTCGTGTGCCCTCCCATTGTGTGTATGCTATTGTCTGTGTACTTGAATGATGTATGTAGGTGTTAGTGGACATGTTTCACCAGTGGGGGGAAATGGATCGTCGATAGTTGGCGTCACTCTGTCACGGTCGAGATGACGCACCCTCCGTACAGAAAGGTGTCGAGAAAGTGTGTGTGTGTGTGTGTGTGTGTGTGTGTGTGTGTGTGTGCGTCCGTGAATTGGCAGTGTTTGGAGGTGGGCGTGCCCTGCATGTGGCCCGGAAGGCTGTTCGTTTGGCGGTAGTGTTGTGTGGACAGGGGAGGGGCATGCGTAACGCTGCTGGCATGGCATTTCGGGAGATGGGAGGGGGCAAACGAGGAGCGGCGGCCAAAGAAAGGCGGGACGGGGAGGGGCGCGGTGTGGGTGGCTTGCGCCTGTGCTCGGCGTTGTGGTTTGTGCAAAAGAGGAGGAGAAAAACAATGAGTTGCCAGGGAGGGGAGCGGTGTTGTGTTGTGGTTGTCGTGGTGTAGCCGCAGACGCGGCTGTCAGTGAACGTGGCGAGACGGACGGATGCGCGGAGGGGCGGGGGCGGCGCATTTCGCCGGTGCCGTGCCGTGCCGTGCCGTGCCTGACAGCCGCGTGGTCGCTGTGTTGTTGGTGGCGTGGGGGCGAGGAGAGTACCGTACGGGTGTGCTTGTGCGCCGGAAATGGCACACTGCGCCTGCCCGTCTTGGAGGCTGATGGCTGTGGTGTGGAAATGGGGCGCGGTGATGTTGAAGCAGTTGAAGGACAGAAAAGAAACCAAGAAAACGGGAGGCGTGATGCGGCGGTGGTGGTGAGAGCGGGAAAAACAAAACAAACAAAAAAAAAAACAACAAAAAAAAGAAGGAAAAACAACAAGAAACAAAAAAGAAAACAAAAAGTCTATCAATATTAGAATGTAAATGGAAATGGAAATGGACCCAGGTATAACCTCCCTGCACAAATAGCAGAGAGTCCGATGATAATAGAAATGTGCCAGAATGTTAACGTCCCTACAAAACAAACCCAACGATAATATTAATGAAAGAATGAACCGTATGTAACATTGCAACAGACATAATGAAACCTGATAAATTGTATAAGGGCAGCAGCGTTGACCTTTGGCCCTGTATTCAGAATAAAAAGAGCCAAAGATCGTCACCCCAATGAAAAAGACACTGAAACACGTATGTAACATAGCAGCGATGGCGAGACATTGTAGCATCTGTGACCAGAGAGTTTGCGCTGGACCGCGCGAGTGTTGCGAGCGGTTCTCAGTCAGTCAGTCAGTCAGTCAGTCAGTCGGTCGGTCGTTGCGAGTCTGTAGGTCTGTCTAGTTGAGGGCTGTACTCTGTCAGTAGTCGTCGCGTGCAGTACGCTAATAGTCGTCATGCAGAGCGGTCGGTCAGTAGTAGCAGCCGAGTGCGGTTGTGTGATGTAGGCGGTCGGCAACACTGGTCAAGATGGTGAATAAGGTATACTGTGAATTAATATAATCATTAGATAATGAACAATTTTATTTATTGTAATTATTCTCCAACAAGTTCCCCAATAATAATTTTTATTTCAAAAGCATTTTTCAAACATTTAATTTTTTATTGAACTGAAGAGTTCGTTGCACTTCACATTTCATTCCACTTCTTTGAAGAAAAATTTCACTAAAATCACAAAAAAAAAAGAGAATATTATTATTTGCAATGCAGTTCCTCCAAGCGCTGCGCAACAAACAAGAGCAGAAATGTGACATCCATTTATTCTGAGGTAAGACTTTAATTCTGATTGTTTTGCACAGGGCCAAAGACCGATATTTCGGTTTAATTGAAGTTTCTTGTCACTGAACGGACTTTTAAATGTTGTGAAGAATTTATATTTGAGTCAGATTGCGAATTTAACATTTTTGTTGCCATTTTCAATACCTCTCATTGTGGGCGAGGTTACAATTAGCGCAATGTCCATTAGCATCCGTAAATAACATTGTCCATTATTTTAAATTTTGCGGGGAGGTTACAACGCACAAAAAAAAAAAAAACAAAACAAAAAATTGCATTTGTATCCGCTCCTCAATTGTAGATACCCCTTACACAGCTGTGTGCAATGAATGAGTGCTGGCTGGTAATTAATTGCACTCCTTGGAGGGAAATGCCATAGGAAGTAGTCTTTAAAAAGTGAATGTTTTTCGTTAAAAGACAAAAGTTACTTTAGAAAAAAGTAATAGTGGGGCTTTTTGTCGTTGAACAAAATAAGTACAATGAACATACGTTATCAGATTTGCGCAAAATGCAGCTTCACACCACCTTTTGATTATAACACAATATACTATACATCGTCCCGAACCGTGACCAGAGTCGCGAGACGAGCAGAGCACGCCGCCGACGCCCGCTCAGTACAACCGTCCACCCGCTACTACTGTCGACCGACTACTACCTCTCCCGACTCGCGCTACAATATATATAACAACTGTTCCTGGCGACCCGGTGCGTGCCACTACTGTCGTCTGGCGCGGTCCAAGCGCCGACTAGCAACGATAAATAACTCTCTGGTCAGACAGAGATGCTGTCATGCCTCGCCATCGCTCTGGTAATGAATACATACGTGTTGCAGCGTGCGTACCACCGGAACACGCAGTGGCGGAGCCAAAGACTGTGTTGTCGAGGTCGAGTGCGAGCGGGAAGAGAGGCAGCGTCGGCACGGAGATGCAAGCGAGCGCGAGACGCACGGGGGCTGCGGCGTGGCGCGTTTGCGGTCGGCGCCTTTGGTGGCAACGGCCGGGACAAGCAGCGGTGTATGGTGTGGTGCGGGGCGGACAGGGGCGGCGGTGGACGGGGAGGAGGCGGCGCGACGACGGCATGGGGGCGAAAACGGGACGGGGGACGGGGGACGGCGGATGTTGAGAGGCGTCACGCGCGGACAGGACACAGACACAGAGACACACAGATTGGAAAGGGAGGGTGCGCGGTAATAATAGTTGGGAATGTGCGTACCGTGCGGGACGGGAGTGGGCGAGGAACACGGTCGTGGCCCCTGTTTTGGGTGCGTGTGATGACGTCGGTGTGTTGTGGGAAGGGAAGGTGCTGTGGCGGCGGCGCGTAATGGGCGTAGGCCGAAAAGAGAAAGGAACGTCGGCAGTGTGTTGGCAAGCGTCGGTTCGACTGCGACGTTGATGGGCAGGGCAGGGCGAGGTTAATGGTGGTAGGAGTAGGCGTGTGGGCGCACAAAATCTGCCGCTGCAGGCGGTGCCGTAACCGCCATGGCGGGAAGGAGAGAGGGCCAAAGAAAGAAAGAAAGAAAGAAAGAAAGAAGAAAACAAAAAAAAAAAAAAAAAAAAGGAGGAGGGGGGGGGCGAAAGTGGAGAGGCGGTGGTGTGAGAAGGGCGGGGGCGGAAGGAAGGCAGGAAGGACAAGAGGCGAGGCGACGGCTTGCTTTGTGTATCGGTCGGTCTCTGGCTATGCTTCGTTTTCTGCAGCAGGGTCGGTGCGCGGCGTGGCTCGCGGCAGTGGGAACGCCTGGCGGCTGGACGGCCAGCAATGCGGTTGGATGGGCGGCCACAGCACCGCACCTGTGCCCGAGGAGGAGACGCTGGCGGCGGGCCCTGAGGTGAGGCCGGCTCGGCTCGGCTGGGGCTGTGGATGTGTAGGTGTGCGCCGCTGCTGCAACAACGAGTAAAACGCGAGAAGAAGGGATGGCGGTAGAGAGAGGAAAAAAAAAAGGTCGTGTTGTGTTGATGCGCAGGCAGACGCGTACAGAGAGACGAGCCCGGTCTGCAGCAGGGTGTGGCCGTGCCGAGTGCAGAGCAGCGGCGGCTCGGTTCGGTTCGGCCCGGCCCGGCCCGGCGGGCCGCGCTGTTGTCGCGGACGTGAGCGCCCCCTGGCGGGTGGCCGGAGGCGGCGCGGCGTGTTGGACGTGTGGCTGGTGGCAGTGCACAATTTGCGAGTGGCTGGCGGTGTGGTGTGGCGGTTGGCGCGTCGGGCGGCGGAGAGAGAGAGAGAGGGGGAGGAGAGGTATGTGTTGCGGGCGCCCTTTGCTGCGCTGCGTCGTTGCGTGTGCCGTACAGGGCGGGCGCTTGTCGACTGTGTGGGCGGTGTGGCGAATTGGCGTGAAACGGCTGCCGAGAGGTGTGTGGTAGCGAGCCGGTCGGTGTCAGTGCGAAGGGGAATGTGCGTGCGTTTGGCGGTTTCGGTGTGCTTTTTGCGGCGTGAGAGTGGGGAATTAGTGGGGCCGGCTGTTGTGTTGGTTCCTTGTGTCTTGTGTCGCGTAGCTTGATGGCAACGTGGAAGGACGCCGGTTTCGTTTCGAGCCTTGCGTGTGGTTGTCGACGTTGACTGGTTGGCGTGTGCATGTGTGGGTCGCGAGTGCGTTTTTGGCTGGCTGTGTGTGTGTGTGTGTGTGTGTGTGTGTGTGTGTGTGTGTGTGTGTTTTGGGGGGGAAGGGGGAGGCGGTGGTGAAAGTGCAGTCGTTGCCACGGGCGCGTCGTCGGGTGGGGCTGGGGCTGTGCGTCGTGGCGGAAAGGTGGTAGGTTGCGGGAAGCGAGCCCGTCGTTGACGGTGTCGCGTGAGTTGTGACTCGAGTGGGGCGCGGGGCGCGGGACAGGAGCAGCGTGCCGCTGCGTCGTGGTCGTCAGCAGAGGCTGTGCGTGTGCTTGTCCTTTTTGTGGGCGGTTCGTGCGAGGCGTTTTTTGTTTCGTGTTGCCCTAGTTGTTAGTTTATTTTTTTTTTGTGTTTGTTATTTTGAGACGACGACTGGTTGGTGGCGTGCGCGCGAAGTGGCGGTGTGCGCTTCCCGTGTCGTTTTGTTTTTGTTTGGTTTTTTTGTTTTTGTGTGTTTTTTTTGTTTGCACTGGGCCCCGGGGGGTGGGTGGGTGCGTGTGTGTCGATTGCCGGCTGGCGAAAGGTGCGCCATCGGCGGGGTGGGTCGCCGGCACAAGTAGAGGCGGCGGCGTTGTTGCTGTTGTTGTGTGGTGTTTGTTTTGTTCGGCTGTGTCGGCGAGCTGTGTTGCGGTGCGTGTGAATGGTGGTGCAAAAGTGCTGGCGTTGGGGCTGCGACTGCGACGGCGGCGAGCCGCGGGCGCGCATGATAGTGATGTTGTGAACAGCGGCTGTGTACGGTAGTGGTGTTGTTGTAGCACGACGTGCATCCGGGCCGGCGCGGAAAGCGCAGTTGCGGGCGGTTGCCCTTCGGTGCCAGCCATGTCGCGTGAGCGGCGGGTTGCTCTGGTGTCGACACGTGGTGCTCTGGGTTGTTGTGTGGTGCCCTTTGGCCGGTGGGGGTGGTTCGCGTGTGTCTCGTTCGCGCTCGGTATCTGGTCGTGGTCGTGCTGCTCCCCCGTCTGTCGGCGGTTTTCGACGTCGTCTGTACGTTTTTGTTCGTTTGCGGCGTGCCTGCCGACGTCGTCCCGTCGCGACCTTTCAACCGAAAGTGTGGCGCCCGAAGGTGAACGAACGTAACCCTGACCTCGGCGCTTTACGCTGAGCCGAGCGAACCGAACCTAACCTGTGGTGTGGCGAGGTGAGCTCAGCCTGTGAGCCCCTAACGTCTACGTAAGGTAAGCTGTCCGGCTGACGCCTCACGTTTGAACGCTTTTTTTTAACCTAGCACTGACCCCTTAACCTAACGTGTAACCTAACCTAACCTCTGACGCCTGACGTGTTTGAATGCTTAACCTAAGTTTGACGCTTAACCTAACCCAAGTCCCCTTAACCTAACCCACGTCCACCTAACCCTAACCTAACCTAGACGTGTAAACGTAATGTGTAACGCGTAACGTGTAAGGTCGGCTGTCGTGTGTGCTGACGGCAGATTGGGTTGGTCTGTAGATTCGGATTGCGGTTTGCCTCGGTCGAGGGGTTGGGTCGGAAGCGGCGAGGGGCGGCGGCGCCTGTTGCGCAGGCGGCGTCCGTTTGCGGCGGGCAATTGTTGATAAACGGCTGTGAATGTTGGCGGGCGAGAGGAGGAGGACGGCGCGCGATGTGGCCCGACGGCTGCGGGCCGATCGGGAAACGGCGGGAGGGCGACGGAAGGCGATGGGGCGGCGGAGGCGCGTTTGCACGGCCGTCATCGCCGCACGCCTCGGCTTGTGTGGCTGTGGCGCCGGCCGCGCTGGCCGGGCTGCCGCGGCGACGGTGTGGGAGTTTTGCCGAAGGTTTGGCCATTGTGGCGGGTCGTCGGCTGGGGCTGTGGGGGCGGCATTTGGGCGGGGGCGGCGATTCTCGGCGGGCCGACCCAGGCTGTAGCGCGCGGTAGCTGCAGTTTGGCCGTGGTTTGCGGCGCTGCCGTGGCGACTGGTTGGCGACTGTGGTGTGGCTGTGTGTAGCCCCATCCTCGGTGGTTTGAAAGGCGCGGGCGGTTGTGGCGCAGGTTTGGGGCTGCTCCGCACAGGCTGTCGGACGTTGGGCGGTAGCAAGCGCGGGAGGCGCGGCGCGGCGGCGCGCAGAGTGGCGGCCGCTCTCTCGGCCGTCCGCGCCCGCCCGCGACACTGGCTGGGCCTTGTGATTCTCTGCTCTGCTGCTGTGCTGTGCTTGCGTGCCTGCCTGCCGTCCCGCTCGCTCTCGCTCTCGCTCTCGCTGTGTGTTACGCGCGTCGTCGAAATGGCAGATCAGGCGGCTACGAACGAGACTGCTGCGGCACCCGCCGCCACCGGCACTACGAAGAAGGCCAAGTCTGCGTCGTCTGCGAAGAAGCCGCGCGCCAAGCCTGCGCACCCGCGCACCTCTGAGATGGTGACGGCCGCCATCAAGAGTCTGAAGGAGCGCGGCGGGTCGTCGCTGCAGGCGATCAAGAAGTACATTGCCGCGCACTACAAGCTGGACGCGGAGAAGCTGGCGCCGTTTATCAAGAAGTACCTCAAGTCGGCCGTCGTGGCGGGCGAGCTGGTGCAGACGAAGGGGAAGGGCGCGTCCGGCTCGTTCAAGCTTGCCGGCGCCGGCGGCGGGGGGGCGGCCGAGGGCGGCAAGGCTCGTGCTGGCGGTGCCAAGAAGAAGCGCGCCGCTCCGGCCAGCAAGGAGAAGAAGGGCGCCCGTGCGGCCGGCGCAAAGAAGGCTGGTGGCGTGAAGGCGGCGACCGGTCGGAAGGCGGGCGCCGCCAAGAAGGCGTCTGCGGCGTCGGCCGCTCCCGCGGGTGCGAAGAAGGCGGCTGCGGCCAAGCCGGCCAAGGCCAAGTCGCCGTCGAAGGCGAAGAAGGCCGCCAAGGTTCCGACGAAGAAGCCGAAGGCGCCGCGCCCGAAGAAGGCGACGACGCCGTCTAAGGCGAAGGCTTCGCCCAAGAAGAAGAAGTAGAGTAGAGGAGAAAGAGATGGGAGAAAGGAAGGGTTTGGCGCTTGACTCCGTCGTCCCCACCCCCCGTCGTCGTCTAGTGGCGCGCAAGAGACGCGCGGCCCAAAACGGCCCTTCTCAGGGCCATCAAAGCACGTCGGGGAAGGTTTTGATTGTCGTGTTGCGTTTGGTGTGGGTGTCTGTCTGTCTGTCTGTCTGGCGTTTCTGTATGCCCGTGGGGATGCTGTTTGCGTGCCGTGGTGGTTGGATTGCGGGGGTCGGTGGCGGGTGTGGGCGGCGGTAGCGGTAAGCGGTGTTGTTGTTGATTGTCGCCGTGTTTGTGGCGGCGGCCGACGGTTGGTTTTCTGTCACGTTGTTTTGTTTGAATACGTTGGTTGGCTTGCCTGCGTTCGTTCTTCTCGGATGTCTGTCTTGTCTAGTCGTGTCTGGTCTTTGTTGTTTTGTTCCTTTGTGTGTGTGTGTGTGTGTGTGTGTGTGTGTGTGTGTGTGTTATGTTTTGCAACGGGGGGCACGTTGAGATGTGGAAGGAGTCGGCGGGGATTTCGGTGGCGTGTAGAGCGAGCGAGCGCGCCTGCCTGGCCGTTGGCCGTCGGAGTGGAGTGCGGGTTTGTTTTTGTGTTTTCGAAACGAAAGCGGCGGCCGGCCGGCCAGCCACCCGTGCGGTGTGACGTCGGCCGTTGGGTATTGTGCGCTTTGAGCGCCGGGGAGGGATGATGTGTGATTGTTGCGCGCTGCTAAGCAGGCAGGCAGAGTGAGCGGGTGTGGCGGACGGACGGGAAGTGGTGGTTGTTGTTTTTGGGTTGCGGGGCGAGAGGCAGGCGACCGACAAAGTTTGCTCGCGACGGAGAGATGTTAGTGGCCCTGAAAAGGGCCGTTTTTGTTTGTGCGGTGCGGTGCCGCGGCGCGGTTTAGGCGCGCTCGCCGCGGATGCGGCGCGCGAGCTGGATGTCCTTGGGCATGATGGTGACGCGCTTGGCGTGGATTGCGCACAGGTTGGTGTCTTCGAAGAGGCCGACGAGGTAGGCCTCGCTGGCCTCCTGCAGGGCCATGACTGCGGAGCTCTGGAAGCGCAGGTCGGTCTTGAAGTCCTGGGCGATCTCGCGCACTAGGCGCTGGAATGGCAGCTTGCGGATGAGCAGCTCTGTGCTCTTCTGGTAGCGCCTGATTTCTCGCAGGGCGACGGTGCCCGGCCTGTAGCGGTGGGGCTTCTTGACGCCTCCGGTGGCGGGCGCGCTCTTCCTCGCCGCCTTGGTGGCGAGCTGTTTGCGCGGCGCCTTTCCGCCGGTGGACTTGCGGGCCGTTTGCTTTGTGCGGGCCATAGCGGTAGCGGAGCGGCGTGCGTGGAGGTTAGGTGCGGCGCGGCGTCCGGTGCTGCCTTGACAACGGGCCCGCGCGCCTCCGTGCTGCGCTTATATGCCCTCGGTTGCGCGTGGTGGGGGGAGGGCGGGCCAGAGTCTATATAGGGGGGCGGCGGGCGCGCTGGGCGCAGACCGTAGCCGACTCGCCAGCCGCTGCAGCTGCTGTTTGTGCACGTTTTGCTTTGCCCGAGGAAGGAAGGATGACAGGCCGCGGCAAGGGAGGAAAGGGGCTCGGCAAGGGTGGCGCCAAGCGGCACCGCAAGGTGTTGCGCGACAACATCCAGGGCATCACGAAGCCCGCCATCCGCCGCCTGGCTCGCAGGGGCGGCGTGAAGCGCATCTCTGGTCTGATCTACGAGGAGACCCGCGGGGTGCTGAAGGTGTTCCTGGAGAACGTGATCCGCGACGCGGTGACGTACACTGAGCACGCCAAGCGCAAGACTGTGACGGCCATGGACGTGGTGTACGCCCTGAAGAGGCAGGGGCGCACCCTGTACGGTTTCGGCGGTTAGGCTGCGTCGCAGCGGGCGCTGGCCTTCCCGCGGCCGTGCTTGTGGGTGGGAGAGACTAGGAAACGGCCCTTTTCAGGGCCACCACACTGTTCGGAAGTTGAAAAGTGCGAAAGAGTCTGTGTTGTTTGTTTGTTTGTTTCTTTCTTTCCGTTTGAGCGACGTGATGTGACTGGGAGGGGAGAAGGAAAGGAAACGTGTCATGTGGCTGGCTGTGTGTGGGAGCTGCTTCGTTTGTGTTTGTTATTGTGTGTCGTTGTATCGATCGCGACGGAGATGGCGGGCTGTGTGTTGTTGTGCGAGAGGCGGTGATTATTTGCTTGCGTGGTTTGGCTCTGTGTGTTTGCGGCGGCGTTGGGGTTTCCGAGGCAAGGCGTGTGGGCACAGGCGGCCGGATCAGCTGTTTCGTTCGTGTCGACGGCCGTTGCGCGCGGGAGTGGAGGGCGGTGTGTCGACACGCCTCCCTGTAACAATGGTCATTATTGCTGCCGTTGTCGTTTGGAAGGCGACTGCGACCGTGCAAAATGAATGAATGTGTGTGTGTGTGTGTGTGTTTGTTGGGCCACACGGGCTGTGTGGACGACAAGATGGCGGACGTGCGCCGGCGGCGGCTGTGCTGTGAAAGTGCAAAGTTAAAACAAAACAAGGTGCGGCGAGGACGACTGAAATTTTGCTTTGGACGTAGGTTTGTGTGGTGGCCCTGAAAAGGGCCGATTGTTGTGGGCCGGGCCGAGCCGAGCCGGCAAAGCGCGTTGCGTGCAGGGGAGCACGCGGCGCTGCGATTGCCTTGGCCTCCTTTAGGCCTTCTTCTCGGTCTTCTTTGGCAGCAGGACGGCCTGGATGTTGGGCAGGACACCACCCTGTGCGATGGTGACGCCCGACAGGAGCTTGTTGAGCTCCTCGTCGTTGCGGATGGCAAGCTGCAGGTGGCGCGGGATGATGCGCGTCTTCTTGTTGTCGCGGGCCGCGTTTCCGGCCAGCTCGAGCACCTCAGCCGCGAGGTACTCCATGACGGCGGCGAGGTAGACGGGCGCCCCGGCGCCGACGCGCTCTGCGTAGTTTCCCTTGCGCAGGAGGCGGTGGATTCTGCCGACCGGGAACTGGAGCCCAGCCCTGCTTGAGCGGGACTTTGACTTGCCCTTGACTTTGCCTCCCTTTCCGCGTCCGGACATGGCGATGGGCTAGCGACGGTGCACACGAAACGGAAACGAAAACGACCGGTGCGAGCGGCAGCGAGTCGAGCAGCGGAGTGCGTGCCGGCGCAGCCGGGGTGGGGGTGCTTTATGGGCTCGGGTGCGGCGGCCGGTTGCGCGCGCGCCCCATTGGTCGGCGGCCGCAACAGGGCGAGCTGGTAAAGGTGCGGCGGCGGCTGGCGGCGGGTGCCACTGTGTGGGGAGACGCTGACTAGAGCGGAGCGCTTGCTACTGGTGTTGCTGCTGCCGTACGTTCGTTCGAGATGCCGCCCAAGACTAGCGGGAAGGCCGCCAAGAAGGCTGGCAAGGCGCAGAAGAACATTTCGAAGGGCGACAAGAAGAAGAAGCGCAAGAGGAAGGAGAGCTATGCCATCTACATCTACAAGGTGCTGAAGCAGGTGCACCCTGACACGGGCATCTCGTCGAAGGCGATGAGCATCATGAACAGCTTCGTGAACGACATTTTCGAGCGCATTGCGGCCGAGGCTTCTCGCCTGGCGCACTACAACAAGCGCTCGACCATCACGTCCCGCGAGATCCAGACCGCTGTGCGGCTGTTGCTGCCTGGCGAGCTGGCCAAGCACGCCGTGAGCGAGGGCACGAAGGCGGTGACCAAGTACACGAGCTCCAAGTAAGGAGGTGGCTCTGGAGTGGAAGGAAGGATGGAGAAGGCTCCTCCGTTGCGAGAGCGGCAAAACGGCCCTTTTCAGGGCCACCAACTTGCCTTTTGCGGGAAGGGCGGAATTGTTGTTGTTGTTGTTTGTGTGGACGGCTGTGATGTATGTGTGCATTTTGATTGTGGGTGGGGGGGGGGGGGCGCGTCAAAGCGTGTTGCGGGGGACGGCCACGAGGTTGGTCGCCGTGGCGTGGAATGGTGGCACGCCTCGTTGGAGTGGTTTTGACCCATTGGTGGTGGTGTGTGTGTGTTACCTGTCTGCGAGGGGGGACAGTGCGATCGGCGACTTTTGTGTCACCGTAACGACGGCCGTTTGCGGGTTTGTTTTTTGCACATCATACATGGCGAGGGTGAAATGTGAAATGTTTTTGTTTGGTTTTTTTTTGCCGCCCACTATTCCCTTTGCTGTACGCCGAGTTTGACAATGGTGCGACGTAACTGCAGCGTGGAGGTGTGTGAGTGACGTTGAAATTGAACGTGCCATTAAGACGCATTGTTGTTGTATTGTACTGTACGTGTACGGCGACACGCACGATGATGTACCATTCGACTCTGATTTTTGATAGCCGTGTCTGACTGATTGCGTACGACGCACGCACACCGATGTCGTCATTCAAGATGCACGCGTGTCCAGTGCAGTACAGTAAGCGCGACGCTAGACGGCGGCGGCGGCGGCGGCGGCGGCGGCGGCGGTCGTCGTTTGTTTGGCGAATGTCTGTACACGTGTTTGTCTGTGTCCATCCGGTATGTATGTGTTTGTTTGAAAGTGTTTTGTGTGTCGGTGACGTGGTCCGATCCGTCGCCCCCTGAGTAACTGTCGATCGGCGCGATAGACCGGCGTCACGCAACTGAACCGAAGTCTTGGGCACACCCGTCATACTGTTGTACACCGTCGCGCTGAGAACGGTGACGAAAGGTTGACTTTGATCGGTCGAATGTCTGGGCAGAACGTGAGGAATGAGGCAAGAGTGCAAGGAGGGGGGGCAAAAGAGAGAGGAAGGGAAAAAGGGGAGAAACGCATTCGTAGAGCAACGGAACGTTCCCGTGTCGGAGGCGTATTGGAGCCGCACTGAAATGCGTTTAACGGCGGCGCGGCTGCAAGTGTCTGCCGTGGTGAACGTTACCTTTGACGGCTGCATTGGGCTTTGCTTTTGCTTTTGCTTTCGCTTTCGCTTTCGCTTTCCCGGATGTACGTAACGTTTGTTGATATGGTTGTGAGGAAGAGTGTATGACAGTGCCGTGCCGTCCATGTTCGTGTGCCCTCCCATTGTGTGTATGCTATTGTCTGTGTACTTGAATGATGTATGTAGGTGTTAGTGGACATGTTTCACCAGTGGGGGGAAATGGATCGTCGATAGTTGGCGTCACTCTGTCACGGTCGAGATGACGCACCCTCCGTACAGAAAGGTGTCGAGAAAGTGTGTGTGTGTGTGTGTGTGTGTGTGTGTGTGTGTGTGTGTGCGTCCGTGAATTGGCAGTGTTTGGAGGTGGGCGTGCCCTGCATGTGGCCCGGAAGGCTGTTCGTTTGGCGGTAGTGTTGTGTGGACAGGGGAGGGGCATGCGTAACGCTGCTGGCATGGCATTTCGGGAGATGGGAGGGGGCAAACGAGGAGCGGCGGCCAAAGAAAGGCGGGACGGGGAGGGGCGCGGTGTGGGTGGCTTGCGCCTGTGCTCGGCGTTGTGGTTTGTGCAAAAGAGGAGGAGAAAAACAATGAGTTGCCAGGGAGGGGAGCGGTGTTGTGTTGTGGTTGTCGTGGTGTAGCCGCAGACGCGGCTGTCAGTGAACGTGGCGAGACGGACGGATGCGCGGAGGGGCGGGGGCGGCGCATTTCGCCGGTGCCGTGCCGTGCCGTGCCGTGCCTGACAGCCGCGTGGTCGCTGTGTTGTTGGTGGCGTGGGGGCGAGGAGAGTACCGTACGGGTGTGCTTGTGCGCCGGAAATGGCACACTGCGCCTGCCCGTCTTGGAGGCTGATGGCTGTGGTGTGGAAATGGGGCGCGGTGATGTTGAAGCAGTTGAAGGACAGAAAAGAAACCAAGAAAACGGGAGGCGTGATGCGGCGGTGGTGGTGAGAGCGGGAAAAACAAAACAAACAAAAAAAAAAACAACAAAAAAAAGAAGGAAAAACAACAAGAAACAAAAAAGAAAACAAAAAGTCTATCAATATTAGAATGTAAATGGAAATGGAAATGGACCCAGGTATAACCTCCCTGCACAAATAGCAGAGAGTCCGATGATAATAGAAATGTGCCAGAATGTTAACGTCCCTACAAAACAAACCCAACGATAATATTAATGAAAGAATGAACCGTATGTAACATTGCAACAGACATAATGAAACCTGATAAATTGTATAAGGGCAGCAGCGTTGACCTTTGGCCCTGTATTCAGAATAAAAAGAGCCAAAGATCGTCACCCCAATGAAAAAGACACTGAAACACGTATGTAACATAGCAGCGATGGCGAGACATTGTAGCATCTGTGACCAGAGAGTTTGCGCTGGACCGCGCGAGTGTTGCGAGCGGTTCTCAGTCAGTCAGTCAGTCAGTCAGTCAGTCGGTCGGTCGTTGCGAGTCTGTAGGTCTGTCTAGTTGAGGGCTGTACTCTGTCAGTAGTCGTCGCGTGCAGTACGCTAATAGTCGTCATGCAGAGCGGTCGGTCAGTAGTAGCAGCCGAGTGCGGTTGTGTGATGTAGGCGGTCGGCAACACTGGTCAAGATGGTGAATAAGGTATACTGTGAATTAATATAATCATTAGATAATGAACAATTTTATTTATTGTAATTATTCTCCAACAAGTTCCCCAATAATAATTTTTATTTCAAAAGCATTTTTCAAACATTTAATTTTTTATTGAACTGAAGAGTTCGTTGCACTTCACATTTCATTCCACTTCTTTGAAGAAAAATTTCACTAAAATCACAAAAAAAAAAGAGAATATTATTATTTGCAATGCAGTTCCTCCAAGCGCTGCGCAACAAACAAGAGCAGAAATGTGACATCCATTTATTCTGAGGTAAGACTTTAATTCTGATTGTTTTGCACAGGGCCAAAGACCGATATTTCGGTTTAATTGAAGTTTCTTGTCACTGAACGGACTTTTAAATGTTGTGAAGAATTTATATTTGAGTCAGATTGCGAATTTAACATTTTTGTTGCCATTTTCAATACCTCTCATTGTGGGCGAGGTTACAATTAGCGCAATGTCCATTAGCATCCGTAAATAACATTGTCCATTATTTTAAATTTTGCGGGGAGGTTACAACGCACAAAAAAAAAAAAAACAAAACAAAAAATTGCATTTGTATCCGCTCCTCAATTGTAGATACCCCTTACACAGCTGTGTGCAATGAATGAGTGCTGGCTGGTAATTAATTGCACTCCTTGGAGGGAAATGCCATAGGAAGTAGTCTTTAAAAAGTGAATGTTTTTCGTTAAAAGACAAAAGTTACTTTAGAAAAAAGTAATAGTGGGGCTTTTTGTCGTTGAACAAAATAAGTACAATGAACATACGTTATCAGATTTGCGCAAAATGCAGCTTCACACCACCTTTTGATTATAACACAATATACTATACATCGTCCCGAACCGTGACCAGAGTCGCGAGACGAGCAGAGCACGCCGCCGACGCCCGCTCAGTACAACCGTCCACCCGCTACTACTGTCGACCGACTACTACCTCTCCCGACTCGCGCTACAATATATATAACAACTGTTCCTGGCGACCCGGTGCGTGCCACTACTGTCGTCTGGCGCGGTCCAAGCGCCGACTAGCAACGATAAATAACTCTCTGGTCAGACAGAGATGCTGTCATGCCTCGCCATCGCTCTGGTAATGAATACATACGTGTTGCAGCGTGCGTACCACCGGAACACGCAGTGGCGGAGCCAAAGACTGTGTTGTCGAGGTCGAGTGCGAGCGGGAAGAGAGGCAGCGTCGGCACGGAGATGCAAGCGAGCGCGAGACGCACGGGGGCTGCGGCGTGGCGCGTTTGCGGTCGGCGCCTTTGGTGGCAACGGCCGGGACAAGCAGCGGTGTATGGTGTGGTGCGGGGCGGACAGGGGCGGCGGTGGACGGGGAGGAGGCGGCGCGACGACGGCATGGGGGCGAAAACGGGACGGGGGACGGGGGACGGCGGATGTTGAGAGGCGTCACGCGCGGACAGGACACAGACACAGAGACACACAGATTGGAAAGGGAGGGTGCGCGGTAATAATAGTTGGGAATGTGCGTACCGTGCGGGACGGGAGTGGGCGAGGAACACGGTCGTGGCCCCTGTTTTGGGTGCGTGTGATGACGTCGGTGTGTTGTGGGAAGGGAAGGTGCTGTGGCGGCGGCGCGTAATGGGCGTAGGCCGAAAAGAGAAAGGAACGTCGGCAGTGTGTTGGCAAGCGTCGGTTCGACTGCGACGTTGATGGGCAGGGCAGGGCGAGGTTAATGGTGGTAGGAGTAGGCGTGTGGGCGCACAAAATCTGCCGCTGCAGGCGGTGCCGTAACCGCCATGGCGGGAAGGAGAGAGGGCCAAAGAAAGAAAGAAAGAAAGAAAGAAAGAAGAAAACAAAAAAAAAAAAAAAAAAAAGGAGGAGGGGGGGGGCGAAAGTGGAGAGGCGGTGGTGTGAGAAGGGCGGGGGCGGAAGGAAGGCAGGAAGGACAAGAGGCGAGGCGACGGCTTGCTTTGTGTATCGGTCGGTCTCTGGCTATGCTTCGTTTTCTGCAGCAGGGTCGGTGCGCGGCGTGGCTCGCGGCAGTGGGAACGCCTGGCGGCTGGACGGCCAGCAATGCGGTTGGATGGGCGGCCACAGCACCGCACCTGTGCCCGAGGAGGAGACGCTGGCGGCGGGCCCTGAGGTGAGGCCGGCTCGGCTCGGCTGGGGCTGTGGATGTGTAGGTGTGCGCCGCTGCTGCAACAACGAGTAAAACGCGAGAAGAAGGGATGGCGGTAGAGAGAGGAAAAAAAAAAGGTCGTGTTGTGTTGATGCGCAGGCAGACGCGTACAGAGAGACGAGCCCGGTCTGCAGCAGGGTGTGGCCGTGCCGAGTGCAGAGCAGCGGCGGCTCGGTTCGGTTCGGCCCGGCCCGGCCCGGCGGGCCGCGCTGTTGTCGCGGACGTGAGCGCCCCCTGGCGGGTGGCCGGAGGCGGCGCGGCGTGTTGGACGTGTGGCTGGTGGCAGTGCACAATTTGCGAGTGGCTGGCGGTGTGGTGTGGCGGTTGGCGCGTCGGGCGGCGGAGAGAGAGAGAGAGGGGGAGGAGAGGTATGTGTTGCGGGCGCCCTTTGCTGCGCTGCGTCGTTGCGTGTGCCGTACAGGGCGGGCGCTTGTCGACTGTGTGGGCGGTGTGGCGAATTGGCGTGAAACGGCTGCCGAGAGGTGTGTGGTAGCGAGCCGGTCGGTGTCAGTGCGAAGGGGAATGTGCGTGCGTTTGGCGGTTTCGGTGTGCTTTTTGCGGCGTGAGAGTGGGGAATTAGTGGGGCCGGCTGTTGTGTTGGTTCCTTGTGTCTTGTGTCGCGTAGCTTGATGGCAACGTGGAAGGACGCCGGTTTCGTTTCGAGCCTTGCGTGTGGTTGTCGACGTTGACTGGTTGGCGTGTGCATGTGTGGGTCGCGAGTGCGTTTTTGGCTGGCTGTGTGTGTGTGTGTGTGTGTGTGTGTGTGTGTGTGTGTGTGTGTGTGTTTGGGGGGGAAGGGGGAGGCGGTGGTGAAAGTGCAGTCGTTGCCACGGGCGCGTCGTCGGGTGGGGCTGGGGCTGTGCGTCGTGGCGGAAAGGTGGTAGGTTGCGGGAAGCGAGCCCGTCGTTGACGGTGTCGCGTGAGTTGTGACTCGAGTGGGGCGCGGGGCGCGGGACAGGAGCAGCGTGCCGCTGCGTCGTGGTCGTCAGCAGAGGCTGTGCGTGTGCTTGTCCTTTTTGTGGGCGGTTCGTGCGAGGCGTTTTTTGTTTCGTGTTGCCCTAGTTGTTAGTTTATTTTTTTTTTGTGTTTGTTATTTTGAGACGACGACTGGTTGGTGGCGTGCGCGCGAAGTGGCGGTGTGCGCTTCCCGTGTCGTTTTGTTTTTGTTTGGTTTTTTTGTTTTTGTGTGTTTTTTTTGTTTGCACTGGGCCCCGGGGGGTGGGTGGGTGCGTGTGTGTGTCGATTGCCGGCTGGCGAAAGGTGCGCCATCGGCGGGGTGGGTCGCCGGCACAAGTAGAGGCGGCGGCGTTGTTGCTGTTGTTGTGTGGTGTTTGTTTTGTTCGGCTGTGTCGGCGAGCTGTGTTGCGGTGCGTGTGAATGGTGGTGCAAAAGTGCTGGCGTTGGGGCTGCGACTGCGACGGCGGCGAGCCGCGGGCGCGCATGATAGTGATGTTGTGAACAGCGGCTGTGTACGGTAGTGGTGTTGTTGTAGCACGACGTGCATCCGGGCCGGCGCGGAAAGCGCAGTTGCGGGCGGTTGCCCTTCGGTGCCAGCCATGTCGCGTGAGCGGCGGGTTGCTCTGGTGTCGACACGTGGTGCTCTGGGTTGTTGTGTGGTGCCCTTTGGCCGGTGGGGGTGGTTCGCGTGTGTCTCGTTCGCGCTCGGTATCTGGTCGTGGTCGTGCTGCTCCCCCGTCTGTCGGCGGTTTTCGACGTCGTCTGTACGTTTTTGTTCGTTTGCGGCGTGCCTGCCGACGTCGTCCCGTCGCGACCTTTCAACCGAAAGTGTGGCGCCCGAAGGTGAACGAACGTAACCCTGACCTCGGCGCTTTACGCTGAGCCGAGCGAACCGAACCTAACCTGTGGTGTGGCGAGGTGAGCTCAGCCTGTGAGCCCCTAACGTCTACGTAAGGTAAGCTGTCCGGCTGACGCCTCACGTTTGAACGCTTTTTTTTAACCTAGCACTGACCCCTTAACCTAACGTGTAACCTAACCTAACCTCTGACGCCTGACGTGTTTGAATGCTTAACCTAAGTTTGACGCTTAACCTAACCCAAGTCCCCTTAACCTAACCCACGTCCACCTAACCCTAACCTAACCTAGACGTGTAAACGTAATGTGTAACGCGTAACGTGTAAGGTCGGCTGTCGTGTGTGCTGACGGCAGATTGGGTTGGTCTGTAGATTCGGATTGCGGTTTGCCTCGGTCGAGGGGTTGGGTCGGAAGCGGCGAGGGGCGGCGGCGCCTGTTGCGCAGGCGGCGTCCGTTTGCGGCGGGCAATTGTTGATAAACGGCTGTGAATGTTGGCGGGCGAGAGGAGGAGGACGGCGCGCGATGTGGCCCGACGGCTGCGGGCCGATCGGGAAACGGCGGGAGGGCGACGGAAGGCGATGGGGCGGCGGAGGCGCGTTTGCACGGCCGTCATCGCCGCACGCCTCGGCTTGTGTGGCTGTGGCGCCGGCCGCGCTGGCCGGGCTGCCGCGGCGACGGTGTGGGAGTTTTGCCGAAGGTTTGGCCATTGTGGCGGGTCGTCGGCTGGGGCTGTGGGGGCGGCATTTGGGCGGGGGCGGCGATTCTCGGCGGGCCGACCCAGGCTGTAGCGCGCGGTAGCTGCAGTTTGGCCGTGGTTTGCGGCGCTGCCGTGGCGACTGGTTGGCGACTGTGGTGTGGCTGTGTGTAGCCCCATCCTCGGTGGTTTGAAAGGCGCGGGCGGTTGTGGCGCAGGTTTGGGGCTGCTCCGCACAGGCTGTCGGACGTTGGGCGGTAGCAAGCGCGGGAGGCGCGGCGCGGCGGCGCGCAGAGTGGCGGCCGCTCTCTCGGCCGTCCGCGCCCGCCCGCGACACTGGCTGGGCCTTGTGATTCTCTGCTCTGCTGCTGTGCTGTGCTTGCGTGCCTGCCTGCCGTCCCGCTCGCTCTCGCTCTCGCTCTCGCTGTGTGTTACGCGCGTCGTCGAAATGGCAGATCAGGCGGCTACGAACGAGACTGCTGCGGCACCCGCCGCCACCGGCACTACGAAGAAGGCCAAGTCTGCGTCGTCTGCGAAGAAGCCGCGCGCCAAGCCTGCGCACCCGCGCACCTCTGAGATGGTGACGGCCGCCATCAAGAGTCTGAAGGAGCGCGGCGGGTCGTCGCTGCAGGCGATCAAGAAGTACATTGCCGCGCACTACAAGCTGGACGCGGAGAAGCTGGCGCCGTTTATCAAGAAGTACCTCAAGTCGGCCGTCGTGGCGGGCGAGCTGGTGCAGACGAAGGGGAAGGGCGCGTCCGGCTCGTTCAAGCTTGCCGGCGCCGGCGGCGGGGGGGCGGCCGAGGGCGGCAAGGCTCGTGCTGGCGGTGCCAAGAAGAAGCGCGCCGCTCCGGCCAGCAAGGAGAAGAAGGGCGCCCGTGCGGCCGGCGCAAAGAAGGCTGGTGGCGTGAAGGCGGCGACCGGTCGGAAGGCGGGCGCCGCCAAGAAGGCGTCTGCGGCGTCGGCCGCTCCCGCGGGTGCGAAGAAGGCGGCTGCGGCCAAGCCGGCCAAGGCCAAGTCGCCGTCGAAGGCGAAGAAGGCCGCCAAGGTTCCGACGAAGAAGCCGAAGGCGCCGCGCCCGAAGAAGGCGACGACGCCGTCTAAGGCGAAGGCTTCGCCCAAGAAGAAGAAGTAGAGTAGAGGAGAAAGAGATGGGAGAAAGGAAGGGTTTGGCGCTTGACTCCGTCGTCCCCACCCCCCGTCGTCGTCTAGTGGCGCGCAAGAGACGCGCGGCCCAAAACGGCCCTTCTCAGGGCCATCAAAGCACGTCGGGGAAGGTTTTGATTGTCGTGTTGCGTTTGGTGTGGGTGTCTGTCTGTCTGTCTGTCTGGCGTTTCTGTATGCCCGTGGGGATGCTGTTTGCGTGCCGTGGTGGTTGGATTGCGGGGGTCGGTGGCGGGTGTGGGCGGCGGTAGCGGTAAGCGGTGTTGTTGTTGATTGTCGCCGTGTTTGTGGCGGCGGCCGACGGTTGGTTTTCTGTCACGTTGTTTTGTTTGAATACGTTGGTTGGCTTGCCTGCGTTCGTTCTTCTCGGATGTCTGTCTTGTCTAGTCGTGTCTGGTCTTTGTTGTTTTGTTCCTTTGTGTGTGTGTGTGTGTGTGTGTGTGTGTGTGTGTGTGTGTTATGTTTTGCAACGGGGGGCACGTTGAGATGTGGAAGGAGTCGGCGGGGATTTCGGTGGCGTGTAGAGCGAGCGAGCGCGCCTGCCTGGCCGTTGGCCGTCGGAGTGGAGTGCGGGTTTGTTTTTGTGTTTTCGAAACGAAAGCGGCGGCCGGCCGGCCAGCCACCCGTGCGGTGTGACGTCGGCCGTTGGGTATTGTGCGCTTTGAGCGCCGGGGAGGGATGATGTGTGATTGTTGCGCGCTGCTAAGCAGGCAGGCAGAGTGAGCGGGTGTGGCGGACGGACGGGAAGTGGTGGTTGTTGTTTTTGGGTTGCGGGGCGAGAGGCAGGCGACCGACAAAGTTTGCTCGCGACGGAGAGATGTTAGTGGCCCTGAAAAGGGCCGTTTTTGTTTGTGCGGTGCGGTGCCGCGGCGCGGTTTAGGCGCGCTCGCCGCGGATGCGGCGCGCGAGCTGGATGTCCTTGGGCATGATGGTGACGCGCTTGGCGTGGATTGCGCACAGGTTGGTGTCTTCGAAGAGGCCGACGAGGTAGGCCTCGCTGGCCTCCTGCAGGGCCATGACTGCGGAGCTCTGGAAGCGCAGGTCGGTCTTGAAGTCCTGGGCGATCTCGCGCACTAGGCGCTGGAATGGCAGCTTGCGGATGAGCAGCTCTGTGCTCTTCTGGTAGCGCCTGATTTCTCGCAGGGCGACGGTGCCCGGCCTGTAGCGGTGGGGCTTCTTGACGCCTCCGGTGGCGGGCGCGCTCTTCCTCGCCGCCTTGGTGGCGAGCTGTTTGCGCGGCGCCTTTCCGCCGGTGGACTTGCGGGCCGTTTGCTTTGTGCGGGCCATAGCGGTAGCGGAGCGGCGTGCGTGGAGGTTAGGTGCGGCGCGGCGTCCGGTGCTGCCTTGACAACGGGCCCGCGCGCCTCCGTGCTGCGCTTATATGCCCTCGGTTGCGCGTGGTGGGGGGAGGGCGGGCCAGAGTCTATATAGGGGGGCGGCGGGCGCGCTGGGCGCAGACCGTAGCCGACTCGCCAGCCGCTGCAGCTGCTGTTTGTGCACGTTTTGCTTTGCCCGAGGAAGGAAGGATGACAGGCCGCGGCAAGGGAGGAAAGGGGCTCGGCAAGGGTGGCGCCAAGCGGCACCGCAAGGTGTTGCGCGACAACATCCAGGGCATCACGAAGCCCGCCATCCGCCGCCTGGCTCGCAGGGGCGGCGTGAAGCGCATCTCTGGTCTGATCTACGAGGAGACCCGCGGGGTGCTGAAGGTGTTCCTGGAGAACGTGATCCGCGACGCGGTGACGTACACTGAGCACGCCAAGCGCAAGACTGTGACGGCCATGGACGTGGTGTACGCCCTGAAGAGGCAGGGGCGCACCCTGTACGGTTTCGGCGGTTAGGCTGCGTCGCAGCGGGCGCTGGCCTTCCCGCGGCCGTGCTTGTGGGTGGGAGAGACTAGGAAACGGCCCTTTTCAGGGCCACCACACTGTTCGGAAGTTGAAAAGTGCGAAAGAGTCTGTGTTGTTTGTTTGTTTGTTTCTTTCTTTCCGTTTGAGCGACGTGATGTGACTGGGAGGGGAGAAGGAAAGGAAACGTGTCATGTGGCTGGCTGTGTGTGGGAGCTGCTTCGTTTGTGTTTGTTATTGTGTGTCGTTGTATCGATCGCGACGGAGATGGCGGGCTGTGTGTTGTTGTGCGAGAGGCGGTGATTATTTGCTTGCGTGGTTTGGCTCTGTGTGTTTGCGGCGGCGTTGGGGTTTCCGAGGCAAGGCGTGTGGGCACAGGCGGCCGGATCAGCTGTTTCGTTCGTGTCGACGGCCGTTGCGCGCGGGAGTGGAGGGCGGTGTGTCGACACGCCTCCCTGTAACAATGGTCATTATTGCTGCCGTTGTCGTTTGGAAGGCGACTGCGACCGTGCAAAATGA